>NC_136495.1:112340923-112408423 GCF_053919585.1 Euprymna scolopes
TAGAAAACCGATCACATATGATAGAAGATGTTTCGACACAGGAATGGGTACATTTGATCTAGCATAATGATGATTCAATAAAATTGTGGGGTCGGCTGGTCCACAAAGTATGGAAATAAAAACATTAAAAATTGAAAAAAAGAAACGTTTACAAGTGTTTTTGATATAGATGTACATAATAATACTTTGATCCGTATGTTTTAACTTAAATAGGGATGGTATAATAAAATTGTGGGGTCTGCGTTCGCGCCTGGCCCACATAGAATGGAAATAGGCACAAACGTTAATAAAGACTTTTCATATCTATCTGCGTAAGTATGCTTTGATAATTATGTTTCAGTTTGAAGAAATATTGTATAATAAAATTATGGGGTGTTTGTTCGTGTCTGACCTCCATAGAATGGAAATATGTCACAAAGTTTAACAAGTTTTTTTTTTAATATAGATCCACAGAATATTATGATAAGTGTTTCAGTGTGAACAGGTATGGTATAATAAATTATGGGGTTTATCTATTTTATTTTTACTTTCATCATATTTCTCTTTGGTTTTGATACCCCCAAATTCGAAACTATCCCTTTACAACCCTTCCTTTTCATAACCTATCATATTTTCATAAATCAGAGTCCGTTTTCTGTAGGCTGTTTGTGAACCCAGTCAACGACGGGTACTTTTGCTAGTATATATATATATATATATATAAATATATATATATATATATATATATATATATATATATATATATGTGTGTGTGTGTGTGTGTGTATTATTTTCTTGTTAATTTGCATGCACACACACATCTATATACATGTACAGATAAGCAATAAATACATCATAACAGGCAGTATTAAAATAAGGAATTTCAGATGATAAATGAAAAATAAATATTTATTCCCACGTGTCTACGCGCGTATTTCATCAAATATCGGCGGGAAGGAGGTGTTTTTATTTTGTCCGTTGAAAACATGTAAAAAAAAAAATCGGCCAGTCTTTCATAATTTTTGCCTTAGAGTAGTAATCGTGTTTACATGTCGGACGAAACTGCAGACAAAGAAAACAAAATGGCATCGAAACGAGATCTCTCGAAAGATTTTATAGGAATATTAAAATTGCACCCCAATAACCCACGCTTTTATAACAAAGCAAAACAAAACAAAAAATCGAAATAAACGTAACGAGAAAGATAAAAGAAACAGTAAAACACTCATATTTATTGAATACTAGCGGGGGGGGGGTACCCGGCCTTGCACGGGTGTTTGGAGGTGTGTGTGTTAAAAAAAACGTTGCCCGGGTGTTTGGAAGTGTAAAAGAAAAAAAGTTTTAGTAGGAAGGTATGATTGAACCCCGAAGCCTTGATGCAAAGGTGGAAACGAAAGAGAAAAAAAGTCAGACACCGAACCAACGGGAGAGGAATTGATAAGCGTTTTAAGTTAATGTTTATTAAGTGAAATATACAGATGCAAAGAAGTTAAGTGGCGTGATGTTTGACCTAGTTTTGCGCTGCAAGCCAGTTACTGTTTCTTCCGCCACATCATTTGCTTTTCGAAGACGCGGCGATGGAAAAATAACTGGTAAAATAGCTGGTCAAAATCGGGTAAATTGAATTCACACGCGACTCCCGTTCTTAAGTCGTAGATACTACTATTTAGACATGATATAAAAAGTTTTAAGAACGGGAAGGCCGGCGAAAAAAGCCTTTTGCAGACATACACAAAAAGTGCACACACACGCGCGCGCACACACACATTTTTGCCTTTATATTTATAGATAGATGTTGAATGTTAGGACTCGAGCACTTGGATAGTAAAGACATCAGCCAATGTTGTTAGATACGTCATCGTAATGGCCTACTTGTTTGGTAAACTTCCAACATCGTTTTATTTGTAATTTTATTGTCCTATTTTCCTATATATATGCAATTAATTAAATGATATAGTAAAAATATCACTCAGGCGAATTGGTTCATTCTTTCTTTTCGTTCCTTTATTGTTTTATTAAAAAGATAAAAAGTTTATTTAAAAAACAACAACAGCAAAATGTTAATATTTTTCTATTTAAACCGTGTCAATCGCTTTATTGCAGGTTAGTAAAATATCAACATTTCCCTAAATATACGTCACAAAAAAAGAAGAAAATTGTACATCAAAGGGTTGCTTTAAGTTTTGTTATTTCTCAAAAATATTATTCAAATTTATGTTATATTCACGAATTTATGGCATTTTATTTATTATCCAATAAATTTTACTGTCCATCGCTTTATTGTAGATCTCTTACAATGCCAAAACATCAGGCGAATAAAGGTTATCAAAAAGCAAAGAATATTGCCATAAAAAATTTAGCCACGGAGCTGGAATGGGATCCAAACCCCTTGGCTGCATTCTTGAACAATCCCAACACCAAATCCAGAAAAATAAGGGCATCAGGAGAAACCTTTTAGATCCTGATATTCGGAAAATTCGTAGGGAAGTCAACCGAAACACAAACAGCACCAGTGCTCTCGTTTTTGCAAAAGCTGGAATCGCTCCAAGATCCAGACATGCCCGATACAATGTGTTGAATGCGATTGCAAGGAACATCAAACCTCTTCCAATGCTTCCATTGAGCAAACAACATAAGGAAAAACGAATGGCTTGGACACAGAATTACATGAAAATCTATTTCCAACAGGTTCTATTCAGGGATGAGGCCCATGCTACTATTGACGGTCCGGATAGATGGACCAAAGTTTGAAACCCGAACGAAACTCTGACCCGTTACCGAGTTAATCGCCAACAAGGAGGTGGAGGCATCATGTTTTGGCCAGGAATCATTGGAGATAAGTTGGTTGGACCATTCAAAGCGACATTGAAAGTGTCTGACTGTGTGTGTGTGTCTGTCTGTTTGTTTCCCTACACAATATCTTTGTCAAGTTTCAGCCTACACTCGAAATTTCAAATACAGGGCACTGAGATTTGGGAAAATCTTTTTAATCCATTTTCAGCCAGAAATTTGGCTGTTAATGGGTCAAAGTTAAATAATTTGACTTTTGAGAATTCTACCTAACTCCTCCGCCAATTTTGGGTAAAAACACTTGAAATTTTAGATATAGGTTCCTTGGACATGGATCTAACTTAATAACTGGATTTGAACCCAAAATAATAAATGTTAGGGGGTCATAATAGGGGTCAAATTAAAAAAATTGACCGTGTTTTTTGGCTCAACATACACCTCCAAACACCCGGACAACGCTGGGCTGAAATGCTAGTCTATATATCTAAAAGTGAAAATGTATGTATGTATGTATGTATGTATGTTTGTGTGTCTGCTAAAAACTTTCGACAAACAACAAAAATTCACAAATTATGTCTCATATGAAAGCTCCATCCTTCGCCCGACAAATATCGAAATATTGGCCAAAAACGTTAATTTTTTCATCCTGAAATCAGCACTTTTCTACAGGGGGCGGGTCAGCAAAACCCGTCCTCTCATGACAAAATCGCTTCTACGCATGCGTCATACGACGTCCTACAAGCTTTTCATTAATTGGTGTAGATTCAACAACAGAGCGCAGGGACTTATAGAAACACAAGATGTCATCTTCATTCGCTTGAAGGGTTGGTGCATAGACCGAAAGAATAATGATGAATCTGTTATGTGAGAGAGGAACACAAAGTTTCATGATGCGATCACAGATACTGGAAGGAAATTCCATAGTATCAACCAAGGATGTTTTAATCGCAAAACAAACTCCACCATTTTTACGGATACCCTCCGATTTTACCAATCCAGAAGAGTGTAGCCTGATGATACCTCTGTCATTTGATCTTCACCTGAGAGACGGGTCTTTGACAGAGCAGCAATATCTATATCAAGTCTCCGTATTTCTGCAGTGACGAGCGCTGTCCTGCGCTCTGGACAGTTGAATGACGCTTTATCAAGAAGAGTGCGTAAATTCGATAAGCATAAATTGAATTTTACACCTTTTTGGAAAGACATTTTTGTTTTCTTCCTGCTTACATGAACCACCGTTAGCCGCAGGAAACTAACCAATGATAGTATGACAGAATTTTTAGTGCACCTTTTCTAGCACTTTCCCAAGACACTGAGTGAGCCGTGCTCTCTCTGAATAGGGCTGCTTAGTCACAGGAACCCCCACCAGATTTGGCCTCTGTGATGTGAAGGCACAACAACGATGTTAAGATAGGGTTCCTGTCGCCTATGTGCAGATTTGTGACTGTGTACCCCAAACTGGTCAAGTCTGTACACGTTGTCAACCTCCATCGCCATAGGACTTGCAATAGAAATGAACGACAGATAAAGATAAGATAAAAAAGATAAGAGATAAAAGATAGATCTCAAATAACATCTGTTCATCGTTGTATTAAAGTGACAAGCGCTTGTACGACACGAGTGCCACTCTCTGAGTCTCCGCAACAATAACCCAGTGACAAGCCATTGCAAGATGACTAGTGACCGCAAATTTCTCGTAAGAGTTGTCCTCTCCTAGAAGGATTGCCTCCACCACGGCTTGCCGGAGCTCCTTCTAACACGCTAATGTCATTAACCCATGACTGAGACTTAGGTAGCTGGGCACCAGAGCATGGTCCACATGCTGGTGGGTCACGAATGCCACAGTCAACAGGGCCTAAGCTCCTCTGGAGGTTTCTATCAGGGTTACCTCATCCTTAACCTTTGGTTCAAAAACCTTATCCCACAAGTTTTCTGGCGCTGAACACTCGCCATTCACCAGAGCCCCTTAGCGTGGCAGAACTCACGACGTGCACGTTGGGATGGTTAGATTGGGAGAAGCTATATATAACGCTAGAGCATTTGTGCGCTTTTAACACACGCCCACACCAATCCTTGAGCTCTAATATATATATATATATATATATATATATATATATATATATATATATATATATATATATATATATATATATATATATACATACATATATATGTATATACACACATATATATACATATACATATATGCATACATATATATACATACATATACATGCATACATATACATACATGATGATTGCAACGTCTTGTCAGATGAGTGCCACTCCCTCAGGCATTTAAAATCCATGAGCCCAAATGGCTGAGGGAGTATCTATGCACAGATGATGTTACAGAGTCTTAGCTTTGTACGACAGCTAAGTCTCTCTCTCGGTTCAAAGTGTTGAGATCCAGCAACAAGCAAGAGCAAGATAGCCAGCAACAAATTAAACTGCAGACCAGCTAAATGTGGGTACTGGTCTCCCGCTTTATGGTTTTTTAAATCAGAGATTTGCTTCTCCTAGAAAGGTTGCCTTCACCACGGCTTACAGGAGCCCTGTCTACCCCAATACACATACACACACACACACACACACACACACACACACACACACACACACACACACACACACACACACACACACACAAATATACACGGTGCTAGTTGGCCGTTGACCCAGAAAAAGAGTTCATTCGCCCTTTGGAAGGTCTTGTTTTTAATCTTTCAGGGAGACTAGCCGCCCTCCCCACCAAACAAGTCTGGTGGGGGAACCAGTTTAGTCGCCGGTGACCCGACAATGAGGCGGGTAGTACTGGGTTACATGATACCAGTAGCATATGACATGATCTGACACATACATACATACATACATACATACATACATACATACATACATACTAATTGCATCGTCTTTGCAGACGTTAGCCATCCCAATGAAAAAATTACAAATGCTGACTTTCTTTTTGCCTTCGACTGGTAGTAATCGTGACACCCTGCACTGAAGAATCCCGAAAGGATGAAACACTAGTGTCTGTAGGTATTTAATTATTATAGTAAAAAAATAATTATGACAGCCCCTTTAAGAAATTCGTTTCTTATCGTTGAGCACTTTCTGTTGAATTAAAAAGTCTGTCAATTTAGCTCTTATGCGTAGATCATCGTATAACGATTTGATCACTGTCTGTCTGACGTAATGAACATTTAAATTAAAATGTTTAAAATTTAACGCTACTTCACACGATTAATGGTAGCCGAATGGATGCGGCCTCCGCTAATCGAGCCAGAGATGTCTCGTGTCGCGGGGTTCGAATCGTTCGACTGGTAGTAATCGTGACACCCTGCACTGAAGAATCCCGAAAGGATGAAACACTACTTAATTATTATAGTAAAAAAATAATTATATATATATATATATATATATATATATATATATATATATATATATATATATATATATATATATATTTATTATTAACTGCTGATTCTCGACACGATTGTTTTAGGTTCAATCTACAGCTAAGGAAAGGTGCTAGTCTAGCTGCAGTGATGAATGGTGATACAAGGAAAAAGTATGCTATGTAGATAACTATAACTATATACATATATATATATATATATATATATATATAAAGCTGAACGTCTGTTTGTGTGTCTGGTCACGAATAGGCTCCTATATGGTTGACTATTATAGAAAACTGATCCCATATAATGATAGAAGATGTATTGAAACACAGGAATGGGTATGTTTAATCTGGCATAATGAAGATTCAGTAAAATTGTGGGGTCTGCGTACACGCCTGGTCCACAAAGTATGGAAATAAAAAAATGAAAAAAAAAAACGTTTACAAGTGTTTTTGATATAGATGTACATAAGAATACTTTGATAAGTATGTTTTTAACTTAAATAGGGAAGGTATAATAAAATTGTGGGGGTCTGCGTTCGCGCCTGGCCTACATAGAATGAAAATAGGCGTAGACTTTTCATATCTATCTGCGTAAGTATACTTTGATAATTATGTTTCAGTTAGAAGAAATATGGTATGATAAAATTATGTGGTGTTCGTTCGCGTCTGACCTCCATAGAATGGAAATCTGTAACAAAGTTTAACAAGGGTTTTTTTTAAAATATAGATCCACAGAATATTGTGATAAGTGTTTCAGTGTGAACAGGTATGGTAGAATAAATTATGAGGTTTATCTATTTTATTTTTACTTTCATCATATTTAGCTTTGGTTTTGATACCCCCAAATCTGAAGCTATCTCTTTACAACCCTTCCTTTTCATAACCTATCATACTTTCATAAATCAGAGTCCATTTTCTGTAGGCTGTTTTTGAACCCAGTCAACGACAGGTACTTTTGCTAGTATATATATGTATATATATATATATATATATATATATATATATATATATATATATATATATAAAATACGCATTAAATGCACTTGAAACCAAATCACAACGTAATATTAGGAAAATAAACAAATATTTTACTTGTTTGAAATTTATCACAAATATATTTCGGAGGTATACTTTATCTCCAGTGTGTTCTTTGTTTTTTTGTTTCTTTTTCTTCTTTCTTGCCATCTTGTAAATTTGGAGAAAGAAATCTGGCAGTTGTATTTTGAATTGTTTGAACTGAGCGCAAGTAACGCGAGAATAACGTCTATATTGAACTCTCATTCTTCGCGTTACCAGCGCACAGTTTTCACAGACTTCAAAAAACAAAAACAAAAACAAACAAAAAAAAAACAAAGAACACACTGTAGATGAAGTCTACCTTCGAAATATATTTTTGATAAATCCAAACGAGTAAAATATGTTTATTTTCCTAACATTACGTTGTGATTTGGTTTCAAGCGCATTTGATGCGTTTTTTATTTTATTCAAATTAAAACAACGTTTCTATATGGAACTCTCATTCTTTGACGTGAAACTTATATATTGCTCTATTCTTAAATATTGAGCTTTTCCTTTTTGGCTAGGATCACCTTGCAAGTATTACTTCAAGTAATATCTATCAGGATTTTTCATCTGAATTCTATCAGTGTCTTATATATATATATATATATATATATATATATATATATATATATATATATATATATATATGTATATATATATATATACAAAGTGGTTATAAATCAAATATATGTCTCTATATGTTGTTTTTCAGAATTTAAAATTTAAGCACGAAATTTTCTTTTTTTTTTACATAGGCGTCACCACTTATCAAGGCCGATAGGCCACTCAAGAATAAGGGTTAAAGAGTGTACAGCAGTCAAAAGGACAATATAGTAATCTATAGTAATAGAAGTTCGGTAAATTTGTTAACTTAAGTGGAACGGCTCATCAAAAACTTGTTCACGTTGGACTTGAAGACAACCATATTATAGACGGCTGAAAGCAGGAAAACGGAAGACAATTCCACAGGCGTGCAGTTCTAAGAAAGAAGCTTTGATCATGGAATCTATGTTTAGGTTTAGGCACAGATAAAGAGTGTGAGGAATTATTGATATTGTTTTCAGCTAGACGAGTGTTTCTTGTGAAAGTTTGGCGAGTGGGGACCGTAGATTGAAGCTCAGTCGAACACTTTCATGAAAATAACGATAAAGCAGAGACAAACTTGCAACATCTCTTCTGTGAGATAGAGGTTGCAAGGAAGAGAAAAGGACGTCTCCCACCAGGCCACGAAGTCTATCGCGAACTCTATCAAGGCAGGACAAGTCTTTTCTAGCAGCTCCTGCCCATATGTGGACGTATCTGGCTCTTATACTTGGACGTATCTGGCTCTTATATAGATAGAGAATTGCATCAGCAGTGAGATATCTACTGGATCGATAGAAGGATCCCACCATTTTTCCAGCGGCCTTGGCAACAGATTTGATGTACATATTCCATTTAAGATCAGGAGTAAAGGTCCAACCCAGAAGCCTGTTTGTTCTGTTTGCTATTTGCCAAAAACTGGTGGGAACCAAGCCACTGTTTAGCTACTTTGGACTTGATAGACTGAGCATATAACTCTCTTGCATTCTTTATTACTTTCTTACAATGGTTGCTGGAAGTCCTGGAAGCGGCTTCAGTTTCCATACATCTATTACGTTGGAAGCAGTGGAAAAAGTGATTTCTGTGTGCAATAGCAGCAGCACATTCTGGAGAAAACCATGGCTGGGTGTTTTTCATTTTTATCTTAATTGATACAACTGAGTGGTCGGAAGATCCAAGAGGAGACAGAACGGAAACTGAACATAGTTCAGGGCAAGTTGTGAGAAAAAAGGTCTAGGAGGCTCGCATACTGGCCGTCATTGTCAGGCACACGGGTTGGTTCCTGAACAATCTGAGTGAGGTCATAAGCAATGGAGAAATCATGACAGAACCTCCCCTCATCATCGGTCTTGTTTGAGTGGGTCAACCATTCCACATTGTGAACATTAAAGTCTCCACATACGTGAATGTTAGCTGAAGGATAAGCTGATAGAACTTGGTCAATTTTCTCAGATATGCTTTTAAAGATAGTAACTCCGCTGTTATGGCGGGCGATAGAGAGTAAATATAAATGCGGTAGTGTGAGCTAGTGCAACCCGGAAGCACATTTAGGGTAATTTAGGATCTTCTCTGGAGATGTCCCTACCACATGGAAAGCCATCTTTAATGTAGGCACATATTCCATGCCCATGGCGATCTTGGGGATCAGAAACTTATATATTGCTCTATTTTTGAATATTGAGCTTTACCTTTTTGGCTAGGATCACCTTGCAAGTATTACTTCAAGTAATATCTATCAGGATTTTTCATCTGAATTCTATCAGTGTCTTATCTTGCTTATATATATGTATATATATATATATATATATATATATATATATATATATATATATATATATATATATATATATATATATATAGCAACGCTACAGTACCTGATGCTTTTTCCTGATGATCCATTTTACCCTAGACATTTATATTTACTTATGGATTTTACAAATACCTTTCACACATTTTTCCTGTTCTGAAATTTACCATCTTTCCCATTGTTTCTTCATCATATCTGTTTTCTCCCTTTCTCCCGTTTCCTGCTTTCCCCATGTCTTTGAATCCCTATAAACTGTCTAAAAACTGTTAAATGACTTTTTTGTGCAACTATGATAAATTTCATATTGTTTGTTTCCTGTGATTCATTAACCTGCAAATATTTTTTGTAGATTTTGCAAACCTCTTCCCTCTAAAGAGAATAATTGCTCTCTTCGAAACTCCATGGAATAAGGTTTTTCTTTTTTATTTGTATTCTTTTTCTAATAATTAAAATTTTGTATGCCTTACTTACAGGTTAATAGTTTTTTTGAAATTTTATTAAGTTTTCAATATCAAGATTACACACACACACACACACACATATATATATATATATATATATATATATATATATATATATATATATGCTTGTGTGTATGCAGATATGTATATATATATATATATATAGTTTTATATGTATAGTTTTATACATATAAAATAAAATTATATATATATATATATATATATATATATATATATTCAAAAGTGTGTATGTCTGTGTGTATAGTGCATGTGGGAGGGAGCGATTCGAAACCCGACACCATTAGATAAAGCAAATGTATCAACACGATAAAAAGTTGTTATTGGCACTAGTCCGTAAACATTCGTCCGATTTTGCCGCTTTGTTGCAATCGCAAACCATTCAAAACGTGTCTATATAAACAAAGATGGCGAAATCGCTGGCTTTCATATCCCTCCGCCACGTCGCGTTTATGTTCACCCCAAGTGAAAAATAACGTCTTTTTAATGGCACCCGCCGAGTAAAAGAATGCGAGACTTCGGCTCTTCTTATTAAAAGAAGGATAAAAATGAAAATTTTGATTAAGCGGAGTAAAAAACATTATATATATATATATATATATATATATATTTTTTTTTTATTTTTTTTTTATTCAATTTTCACCCCAAACAAGGCACAGTGCCACTTTGAAGCAGGGGGCTACTATTAGGGAATTAATTAGCGGGGTCATTATGAAGGGAGAAGAGTAGAAAGATGTTTGTTAACATTACACTTGAACTTCTGCATATCATTGCAGTTGGGAAAGCAGAATCCCGGAAGGGAGTTCCAAAGACCCGCAGTTCTGGGGAAGAAACTATTGGAGTAAAAGGCTTTCTTGCACCTAGGGATCTCCACTGTAAAGGGATGAGACTTAGTAGCTTGTCGGGTTTGTCGGGGGTAGTTACGTCGGGGAGGTACAAGTGTTTGCAGTTCGTCAGAGCATTCACCATTAAAGTATTTGTAGAACAGGCAGAGGGATGCAACATCTCGTCGATGGGACAGAGGTTGAAGCCCAGATGACAGTTCAGGACCTATCAGGTTTGCGACTCTTTTTTGAAACCTGTCCAGGAGCGAGAGACAAGCAGCAGATGCACCAGCCCAGATGTGACAACAGTACTCCATACATGGGCGAATGGTTGCCTTATAGAGGTATAGGATACTGGCAGGCGTAAGTAGTTTTCTAGCACGGTAGAGGGAGCCAACCTTCCTTGCAGCAGCCTTGGCAATGCTCTCAATGTATCTATTCCAGTTCATATTCCCTGTAAACGTTAGGCCGAGGAGTTTAAAAGAAGTACTTTCAGGCAATGTGTTCTTGGCCATTGCTATTGGTGGTAGAGAAGGTTTCTTGTAGTTATTGAAGGAAACAAGCTTAGTCTTAGCAGCATTGAATGAGACCAACCATTTTTGTCCCCATTCCACTACGGATTGGAGGTCATCCTCTAGTGTTTCTGCCATTTTCTTGGATATGTGTTCATTTGTTTTCCCCTCATATCTGTTATAGAGAGTGGTGTCATCGGCAAATATACCCATCTCCGAAACAATATTATCAGGGAGGTCGTTTATGAATATCAGGAACAATAGAGGTCCAAGGATAGACCCCTGAGGCACTCCCGCATTTATGTCATATTGTTTGGATGTACGTCCGTCGAGGACAACTTTGATTTTTCTATTACTTAAGAAGGATTTAATTACGTTATGAATTCTTCCAGTGATTCCATATGATCTAATTTTCCTTAGAAGACCATCGTGCCATACCCTGTCAAAAGCCTTAGATATATCAAGGGCCACCGGTCTACCCTCCCCTGTTTTATCCAATGAACGGTATATACGTTCAGAAACTACAGTTAAGATATCTGCTGTTGAACGGGCTTGCCTGAATCCATATTGTTTGTCAGTCAAGAGTTTAGCAGCTGTTAGGTGCTGGACTAGGGCTTTATTAACTAAGGACTCAAATATTTTGGCGAAAAGCGGGAGGAGGCTAATGGGGCGATAATTTAGTGGGTCAGTTCTTTCACCAGAATTCTTGAAGACTGGTACCACAGAGGCAGTTTTCCAGCAGTCGGGAAAACAAGATTCGTTAAGGCATTTATTGTAAAGTTTGGACAGAACTGGAGCAACCTCGACAGAGCATTTTTTTAATAGCACAGCCGGGATGAGATCTGGTCCACATGCTTTAGAGGTGTCTAGGTTTTTTATAATAGCATGTACCTGAGAAGGGGTGATTTTCAAGTCGTCAAGTGTGGCGTCTGTTCGCAGAGGAAAATCAGGGAGTGAGTGGTGTACCGAGTTCAGTGTGGAGTTTGAGGCAAACCGACTGGCAAGCAGATTAGCCTTGTCAGTTGCCGTGCAAGCAACCTCATGATTGTTTGTTAGTGGGGGAATAATTGACTGTCCATTATTAACTACGCTGTTGTAGATTTTCCAAAAATCCCGGGTTCCTAATTTCTGTGCTTCGATGCGCTTTCTGGTGGTTTCAGAGTAATCTGACTTAGCTGTGTCTATCACTCTCTTACAATTATTTCTAGCTTCTATAAACTTCTGTTTATTTGAGCTGGACTTATGTCGGTTGAATCTGCGGAACGCATGCTGCCTTTGACAAATGGCAGCTGCACAAGCAGAAGTAAACCATTGGGGGGAGTGGGGCTTGCTATAGTATTTCCGTGCGGGAACATGTGCTTCAATAGCAGTTTTGAACCATTCAGTTGTCTCATTTGCACACTGTTCCGCTGGAAGAGTAAAGATATTTTGCCATGGGGCATCTCTGATGAGCTCCCTGATGGCTTCCCAATCAGCCTTTTTGTAATACCTCGTTGTTTTGAGTAGTGGGTCTTCAGTTTTATATATATATATATATATATATATATATATATATATATATATATATATATATATAAAGCTGAATGTGTGTGTGTATGTGTGTGTGTGCGTGTGTGTCTGGTCACGAATAGGCTACTATATGATTGACTATTTTAAAAAACTGATTACACATAATGATAGAAAATGTATCGAGACACAGGAATGGGTATGTTTGATCTGGCAGAACGGTGGTTCATTAAAATTGTGGGGTCTGCGTTCGCGCCTGGTCCACTAATAAAAAATTTTAAAATTAAAATAAAAAAAAAAACGTTTACAAGTGTTTTTGATAGAGATGTACATAAGAATACTTTGATAAGTATGTTTTAACTAAAATAGGGATTATATAACAAAATTCTGGGGTCTGCGTTCGCGCCTGGCTTCCATAGAATGGAAATAGGCACGAAATTTAATAAAGACTTTTCATATCTATCTGCGTAAGTATACTTCGATAATTATGTTTCAGTTTGAAGAAATATTGTATAATAAAATTATAGGGTGTTCGTTCGCGCCTGACCTCCATAGAACGAAAATATGTCACAAAGTTTAACAAGGTTTTTCAATATAGATCCACAGATATTGTGATAAGTGTTTCAGTGTGAACAGGTATGGTATAATAAATGATGGGGTTTATCTATTTTATTTTTACTTTCATCATATTTTGCTTTGGTTTTGATACCCTCAATTTCGAAGCTATCTCTTTACAACCCTTTCTTTTCATAACCTCGCATACTTTCATAAATCAGAGTCGATTTTCTGTAGGCTGTTCTTGAACCCAGTCAACGATGGGTACTTTTGCTAGTATATATATATATATATATATATATATATATATATATATATATATATATATATATATATATATATATATATATGCAAAGAATTATACGGAACCCTTTTATGCTTGTAGTCCTATTTATTTGATGCGTTCAAACATCTTTATAAGAGGCGCTTATCTCTCACGCAATGCACGCATGCAATTTAAGTACTAATAAATGCGTTGATAGTTGTCATTGCTTTATATGCATTTTTGGACATTTTGCAGTACAAAACCGACGTAGTCAAAAACAAATATATAATAAACTAGCATGGGTACCCGGCGTTGCCTGGGTTGATATGAAGTTCTGTTTGAAACACGCCTGCTATACTAATCATTTTCATCATGGATAACGTGATACCCCTACAACAATTTCAAAAATAAAAGAACGGATAAAAACATGTAAATGTAATCGCCCCCAAAAAGAAGTATCTGATACCCTCTCCACCAGATATTTCGGTAAAAGGGATCACTGTCCAAAGAAATCTCACGATTTTGTGAACCTAAAAAAATAACGTTTATAAACATTAATGCGTGCGTTTATTTTGGTAAATGTGTAGTTTAGCGGCGTAAATTATTTGTCAGACAAAAATATATAAAAACTGTTTATTTTTATATAAAACACATTGTTAGACTCAAAGTCTGAAACAAAACTAGAAAAAAGTTTCATTTTTATTATTTTTTATCATTTATATTTATTATTCGAGGCCGCTATATTGGTTTTAAAATTTGGCCTTTCTAAGGGTTGGCAGATTGGCCTTTTTAAGCTCTTTCAGTCTAATAAAAAACTGATAAAAACACATAAAAATGAATTTTTTCTTGTTTTATTCCAACCTTGGGTCCAATAATGTTTTATATAAAAATAAATAGTTTTTATAACATTTTTGTCTGTCAAATAATGTACGCTGATAAACTACACATTAACTTTTATTTTTTTAAGGACACTTTTTTACTGTTTTTTTTTTTTTGTAAATAAAGGAAATTTTCGATTTGCTTTTTTTTAGGGGGAGCTTTTCGATTTGCTTTTTATTTGTCGTTTTATGTTTCTAATGTAATCTTCCCCCCCCCCCCAAAAAAAAAATTGAATTTGTCATGTTTTGGGGGTTGTTTTGTTTATCAAATTGTTAGGTGAAAGTAGAGAATGGTCTCATAAAAATAATTAAATTTATCGTTATTTTATGTTTCCAATGTAATTGCCCCCACCAGAAAAAACAAATTGTATTTGTCAGATTTTGTCCTTCCCCTCAATCGCCAAAGTTGAAAAAATGCTAGAGGTGACATGTCTCGTTGAACGTTTGGTGGCCAAAATGTGGGTGCTTATTTTACGTTAATTTTATCTAGAAAAGTGATCCCCCACTCTAACATGTTATTTTATTTATTTTTTCAAAATTTCTTCTCTCATAATATTTATAAAGGCTGTTTAAATGTATTAGGCTGAAAAAAAAAGTAGATCTCCATTTTTTAGGGATTAAACGCCGCTGGGTCACGTCGTATAAAGTTACCTTTTTAATCAGAAAAAAAAGTTTGTAATCGATTAAATTTACGTGAAAAAATAAAAAATAAATGTAAATTGTGGAATTTAGAGGGAAGGGCAGTAGATCATCATTTTCTTAGGTATTAAACAACGTTCCGAAAAAAAGTTGTCAAAAAAAACAAAAACAAATATATAACAAATAAATGTTATCCAAAGCAAGATAAGTTACTTTTCTACCTAACTGGAAAATTTTTTACTGTTTTTATTTAATGTAACATGTTTATTCAAATCGAAATACATATAGTGTTTACCGATGTATTGGAAACTTTAAAATGGCGACGGACGATAAGTTTGTGAAAATGAAGCTGACATATATTCGGTGTTTTTTTACAGGCTTGGCAATGCTCTCGACATATTTGTTCCAACTCATGTTCCCTGTGAACTTTAAGTCGAGGAATTTGAAAGAAATACTTTCAGGTAATGTAAAAAAAAAAAAAATAATAAAAAAACAAAAACAAAAACAAAACAAACGAAAAACGACAATTTAAAAATTTATGCAAAATCAATTCTCCGAGCAATGCCGGATCGGGAGAGCTAGTATGCAAAAAACGTGAAAGTTTTCAAAGTTCGTGAATCAGTATACATAAGCTACGGCGTGCTAAACAACTCAATTACACTGTATTATAACGCTTTTGTTTATAGTCAATTTATTTGAAAAGTGCCTTTGATGAATACAAGTTGTTCCAGGCTTGCAGCCATGTGTCGAATTTGGCGCGGTTAAACAAATAGAGAGGAAAAAGAGAAAATAATACCAAGTAAAGATTTTATTTAAAAGCAGAATAGTTGGCCTCGGAATAAGAATAATCAAACAGCACTGATAAAAGCGTCGGTATTGTGTGTGTGTGTGTGTGTGTGTGTTTGGGTGTGTGTGTGCGTGCGTGAGAGAAAGAGAGAGAGGAAGAGGGAGAGAGAGAGAGAGAGAGAGAGAGAGAGAGAGAGGGGGAGAGAGCATGGGGGTGATAACTCTTGAAAGGTTATAATGTTAAGTATCCAATAAACTTTAACCAATAATCACCAAGAGAGATTATTCTTGTTGCTGAAATATTTCATTACTAACCAAACCGATAATTACTAACCAAACCGATAATTGACTAGATTGACATTGTTTTCTGAGATCATATGCGAACACCTCACACACCGTTACAGTCCACAAACAAAGTGAGACAATAAAAGTGTCGACCTAAAGAAAACAACACAAAAGCTTTATTTTAAAACTTTTATTGAAAAAATCAATTCAGGTAACTTGATTATGCAGCAGAGTTGACATCTATTCAATACAACGGCCTTCAGCCTCAATCACTGTCTCGATAGGGTCCGGAACTGGGAGCATGCCTTTTCAACAAGCGCCGGCGGGAGCTCGGCGAATACTCGGCCGATGGTGTTCAGGTGTATATTTCTGTAACACACTTTTGCTAATGGAGTTTCTTGATTATTACCAGTGTGCAAGGCTACAACAGTTAATCAGGAAACGTTCATAAAAGTGTAAGTGTAATTATTCTAGTAGTAGCTGGACTCGTGGAAATTCCACGGCGGCATCTTTCATATGTAATATATTGCAGCTTGGCAAGCCGATGAACAGCACACATTTTGTATGTTATTCTTCATACATTTTCCATACATTTCCATGTTCTGTTTTCCTTGTAACCGTTCAAACAGTGTTGTAACAAATACATTCGCAATAAATACACATCTAGCAACAACTCTCAGTGATTTCCCTTATAATATACCAGTGGCTAAAACTAAACGAATATCTCACGAGCCAAGTTCATTTCCTAGAAATATTTGCGAGGCTATTTCCCAGTTGACTATAACATGGTCGTTTTCAAGTCAAAATAAGTTCTTGTTATGCCGTCCTTTATTAAAAAATCAAACTTACCCAAGTCCTACCCTCATTAACCTTTATCCTTGAGTGGCCCTTGTGCCTTGATAAGCGATTACTCCTCCTCTCCAGGTAAAAAACAAAACAATCTGCTTAAAGTTTGCTGTTAACCACTTTAAAGCATTGCATAATAGAATCCAGTTATCACACAACAGCTGGCTAATATGGCGGATTTGTAGCTCTGGTTTGTGCATTTATTTTATTTTTTCAATGCATTATTTTTTCAATGCATTATTTTTTCAATACATTATTTTTTCAATACATTATTTTTTTAATGCATTATTTTTTTAATGCATTATTTTTTCAATGCATAATTTTTTTAATGCATTATTTTTTCAATACATTATTTTTTCAATACATTATTTTTTCAATAGATTATTTTTTCAATACATTATTTTTTCAATGCATTATTTTTTCAATACATTATTTTTTCGATACATTTTTTTTCAATACATTATTTTTTCAATACATTATTTTTTCAATACATTATTTTTTCAATACATTATTTTTTCAATGCATTATTTTTTCAATACATTATTTTTTCAATACATTATTTTTTCAATGCATTATTTTTTCAATGCATTATTTTTTTAATGCATTATTTTTTAATGCATTATTTTTTCAATGCATTATTTTTTTCAATGCATTATTTTTTCAATGCATTATTTTTTCAATACATTATTTTTTCAATACATTATTGTTTCAATGCATTATTTTTTCAATGTATTATTTTTTAATACATTATTTTTTCAATGCATTATTTTTTCAATGCATTATTTTTTCAATGCATTATTTTTTGAATACATTATTTTTGTAATACATTATTTTTTAAATACATTATTTTTTCAATGCATTATTTTTTCAATGCATTATTTTTTCAATGCATTATTTTTTCAATACATTATTTTTTCAATACATTATTTTTTCAATGCATTATTTTTTCAATGCATTATTTTTTCAATACATTATTTTTTCAATACATTATTTTTTCAATGGATTATTTTTTCAATGCATTATTTTTTCAATGCATGTTTTTTTCAATACATTATTTTTTCAATACATTATTTTTTTCAATACATTATTTTTTCAATAAATTATTGTTTCAATGCATTATTTTTTCAATACATTATTTTTTTCAATGCATTATTGTTTCAATGCATTATTTTTTCAATGTATTATTTTTTAATACATTATTTTTTCAATGCATTATTTTTTCAATGCATTATTTTTTCAATGCATTATTTTTTCAATGCATTATTTTTTGAATACATTATTTTTGTAATACATTATTTTTTAAATACATTATTTTTTCAATACATTATTTTTTCAACGCATTATTTTTTCAATGCATTATTTTTTCAATACATTATTTTTTCAATACATTATTTTTTCAATACATTATTTTTTCAATGAATTATTTTTTCAATACATTATTTTTTCAATACATTATTTTTTCAATGCATTATTTTTTCAATGCATTATTTTTTCAATACATTATTTTTTCAATACATTATTTTTTCAATACATTATTTTTTCAATGAATTATTTTTTCAATACATTATTTTTTCAATGCATTATTTTTTCAATGCATTATTTTTTCAATGCATTATTTTTTCAAGACATTATTTTTTCAATGCATTATTTTTTCAATGCATTATTTTTTCAATACATTATTTTTTCAATACATTATTTTTTCAATACATTATTTTTTCAATACATAATTTTTTCAATACATTATTTTTTCAATACATTATTTTTTCAATACATTATTTTTTCAATACATTATTTTTTCAATACATTATTTTTTCAATGCATTATTTTTTCAATGTATTATTTTTTCAATACATTATTTTTTTCAATACATTATTTTTTCAATACATTATGTTTTCAATGCATTATTTTTTCAATGCATTATTTTTTCAATGCATTATTTTTTCAATGCATGTTTTTTTCAATACATTATTTTTTCAATACATTATTTTTTTCAATACATTATTTTTTCAATACATTATGTTTTCAATGCATTATTTTTTCAATGCATGTTTTTTTCAATACATTATTTTTTCAATACATTATTTTTCAATGCATTTTTTTTTCAATACATTATTTTTTCAATACATTATTAAATTTCTATCGCTGTTATTTCTCATGTTAATTTGTTAAGTTAAAATGTTTGAAAGTGTTGTAAATCAAAATTATTGTACCAGATAGCGTGTGAATTGGTACTTGATTAATCACATACTTTTTTAAAATTTCCTTTTCTGTATTGAACAATGAAACGCTATGAATTTATATATTAAAACAAAAAAATTAATGAACGAGTCTTAAACAGTAGTGCATATGACATTGATTCGGACTGGTTGGTATATGATGTCGGCGATAGTCAGAATCCATTTTACTGCTGTATACCTTGGCTTTGCTCCAAGAAAATAAATCTGCATTGGTGATTATTCGTTACTTCATTATTATTATTATTATTATTATTATTATTATTATTATTATTATTATTATTATTATTATTATTATTATTATTGTTATTATTATTATTGCTGTTGTTGTTGTTGCTGCTATGTTGTTATTATTATTGTTGCTGTTTTTTATTATTATTATTGTTGTTGTTGTTGTTGTTATTATTATTATTATTATTGGTGTTGTTGTTATTATTATTATTATTGTTGTTGTTGTTGCTGTTGTTGTTATTATTATTGTTGTTGTTTTTATCATTATCATTGCTGTTGTTATTATTATTATTATTATTGTTGTTGTTGTCATTGCTGTTGTTGTTATTGTTATTATTATTATTACGAAAATGGGAGTAAAGGTTCATTCGAATGGAATAGTGCTGCTAAATGGAGAAATTATGAAAAATAGAAGATACAGGGTATAAGTATTTGAGCGTGTTGGAGGGTGTAGGCATCATGAACAGAGAAATGAAGGAAAAAGCCAGAAGGGAGTATCTTAGAAGAGTGAAACTAATTGCAAAGTCGAAATTGTATGGAGGAAACTTAATGAAAGCAGTAAATGCATGGGCAGTCAGTGTTTTGAGATACAGTGCGGGAATTTAGAATGGTCTGACAAGGAGTTGCATGCCATGGATATCAAAACAAGAAAAGTATTAGCAATGTTTGGTATATTTCACATTCGAAGTAGCATAGCGAGACTGTATCAAAAGAGTAAAAACGGTGGGAGAGGA
The DNA here is from genome assembly GCF_053919585.1 of Euprymna scolopes. Classification (NCBI taxonomy): domain Eukaryota; kingdom Metazoa; phylum Mollusca; class Cephalopoda; order Sepiida; family Sepiolidae; genus Euprymna; species Euprymna scolopes. Next base: position 112,361,321 of record NC_136495.1, read on the forward strand.
TTGAAAAGTGTAAAAGATTATATGAATGGATAGAGAAAGGGAAGAGGAACTGGCTAGGAAGGAAATGCATTGAAGGTTTTTCCAGGATATAGCAGAAGTGGCTGATGAAAGATCATGGCAATGGCTCAGAGTACTGAAGCTTTTGTTTGTACAGCACAAGAGCAGGCATTAGGAACACGATTGTTAAAAAAAAGTGGTTCTAGGAGAGGAAGTTGCTGCAGAATTCCGGATTTGTGGTAAGACCCCAGAGTCAATTGCGCATCTTGCAATGTGTAATGGATTAACCCAGAGAGAGTATCGCAAAATACACGATCGCATGGGACTGCGGATATATTAGGAGATCTGTAAGAAGGTTGGGGTTAAGTGTGCTGGAAAGTGGTTTGAGGAGGTGCCTGATGAAGTGAGAACAAGTGAGGATGGCAAGGTAGAGGTATAGCGGGACAAAAGTGTATTAACAACCAAGCAGTTGGAACATAATCGTCCGGATTTGATCGTCATTGAGAAGGTCTAAAAAAAAAAACCTGGCAGACTGTAGACTTTTCAGTACCCTGGGGCAGCAATGTGAGAGAGAAGGAGAACGAGAAGTGGAGCAATTATGCTCCATTGGCCTTGGAGATAAGGCGTATACACGGGGTTAAAACACAAATAATTCTGATCGTAATAGGTACGCTAGGAGTAGTATCAAATCGTCTGGAAGGACAATTGGAAAAATTACGGATCCCCGATGTTTTAGGCGGCCTTCAGACCTCTGCAATTGTAGGTACCACCAACATCCTTAGCCGAGATTGAGGGTAATCCTCTGGAAATGAATTCCATCCCTTTCCAGGGAGACGTTGATAAACGAAATCAGAATAATTATTATTATTATTATTATTATTATTATTATTATTATTATTATTATTATTATTATTATTATTATTATTATTATTATTATTATTACTACTACTACTACTACTACTACTACTACTACTACTCACTAGGAGTTCTTACACAAATCTTAATCTGAGATAACTCACTGACAGCAGCCAGTGGTGTTCCTTAGAGTCTGGATGACATAAATATTCCCCAGATTTCTAGTATTCTCCATCTCTTTCGATAACATTTGCAAATGAATTTGCGTTATCGCAACGGCCGATTGCTATTGACTTCTCGCTGGCAATGGATATTGGTCTTCAATTGAATTTGGCTAACAATATTCCACTCGAAATTATTATTATTATTATTATTATTATTATTATTATTATTATTATTATTATTATTGATTTTTATTATTATTATTATTATTATTATTATTATTATTATTATTATTATTATTATTGTTATTATTATTATTATTATTTCGGTTGTCAAATTTTGTGTCTGGCTGTTGTTATTGTCGATTTTATGCTGATAAGCGGAATCTAACAATTTTTTCACAAGGTAGTTACCACTTATCAAGGCCCGGAAGCCATTCGGGGATAAGGGTTATTGCGTGTACAGTAATCAATGGGATAGTATCGTAGTAATCGTTAGTATTGGAGATTTGATAAAGTGCCTTACTTAAGGGTGCGGTTTATCAGGAATTTGTTTATATTGGACTTGAAGACATCCAGATTGTAGTCAGGTGGGAAACAGGCAAACGGAAAGGAGTTTCACAAGCGTGCACTTCTAAGAAAGAAGCTTTGTTCAAGGAATCTAAGTTTTGGTTTGGGCATAGCTAAAGAGTGGGGAAAATTTTTTGACAGTGGTTTCAGCTAGACGGTGTTACGCCAATCTTTTTCGTGAAAGATTAGCGCGGGGGGCAGAAATTGGAGCTCCGACGAGCACTTGCCATGAAAGGAACGATAAAACAAATACAGGCTCGCAATGTCTCTCCTGTGGAAGAGAGATTACAGGGAAGAGAAAATGGTATCCCCCACTAAGCACGAAGCTATTTTGTACTCTGTCAAGGCAGAATAGGCTGCTTTTAGCAGCTCCTGCCCATATGTGGCAGCAGTACTCCATCCTTGGACGTACTTGGCTTTTATATAGATAGAGAATTGCATCAGCAGTGAGATATCTTCTAGAAAGATCCTACCATTTTCCAGCGACCTTGGCAACTGCCTTTATGTACGTGTTTTATTTCAGGTCAGGAGTAAAGGTCAAGCCCAGAAGCATATCAAAACATGGAGCTTTCCCTAGACGAGAGCTATCCATTTCAATTGATGGCAGATGGGGATCAGAGCGTTGTTGATGATGTAAAGATAGGAGCTTGGTTTTAGATGCCTTAAAAGTAACCAGCCACCTCTTCCCCTACTGTACCACTAGGGCAGGTCGATGTTGGAACCCCGATGATGCAATGGTAATGATAGTTGGGGTTTGACATAGAAAAGATCTACACGAAATATTTTTCTCCAAATCGTCATCTTTGCTTGAGGAAATAACTTTAAAAGTTAAAAAATTGAAGTGATTAAAAGTTTTCGTTGAATTGTCAGGAACGTCTCGGCATCAAAACAATCCGTACTGTTAAGAAAATGGAATCATTATTTAGAATATGTTTTAAACTAAATTTTTAAATAAAATAAGTGAGGATAATGAATTAATAAAATAAATATTAAGTGTAAAGGCAAAATTATGTTTTTAAATAATAGCGAACAAAGTTGGCTTTTTCATTTCAGGAACTTTTTTTTTGTGGAAACATTTTAGATTTCACCGTCACAAAACACGCTCGTTATTGATATTGAAAATTAACATTTGTTTATTATATAATGTGAAAACATTACGATTAATTATTTCGAAAGGCAAACCGAAAAAGACTTGTTTAAAATATATTTTATTATATTTCAAGCGTCTGAAGTGAATTTAAACATATTTGTTTTATCTTTTTCAATTTATTTTTCTATTAGGTTGGTGCAAAAATAATGGCATTTTTTACGTTCAAATGAACGTCAAAAACATTATTTTTGCACAAACCTAATATTTCACATCAAATTCTATTTGAAATTTTTTATTAAAATATGTTAATACTCCAGTGTTATATTAAAAAAAAAATAGCCGATACAATTTTATTCTACACATTCTTTACGAAACATAACCACGTAAATTTTCAAGTTTTTCTACTTAATAAAAATACTTTGCGGAAAAGTAGTGTCAAATTTTAATTTCTTTTATTTTCAGGGAGTAATTGTTTTTAAGCAGTGTTTTTCTTCTAAAATTACAGATTTAAAATCAGATAACCCACGAAGATTATACGAGTAAATAAGGAAACTCCTTTAAAGGTTTTTCGCTATTTGTGCATCTATGTTATTGTGCTTAAATAACTTTGTTATTTAGAAAACCATTCTTAATATGGGGAAGATAGGAGGTTGTGTTGTAACTATTCTATGCTTTCACCTAAAAATTTAATAAACAAAAATTTAATAAAAATTAAATTCAACTTGAAAATACTATCAAAAATAGCATGGTAACATAGATACACAAGCACTGGTTTTTCAAACTCTAAACACTAAACACTCGTTTAAAATGGCACAACTACAGCAAGAATGAATCTCTTTATGGATAAATTCATGTTATCGGAGGAGGAGCTAAAATCTGCTAAAAATGTCTAAACTAAACACTACTATGCCTCTGATTTGGTTTGGTCCGCTCTCTTCAATACATCTTATTCAGCTCTACAAAGGTTTTCATTATTTCTTATAACTAGCGCTTATTTTTTTACGTATGCAACTGGAAGATAGCCTAATACAGTTTCCTCCAGTTATAATGCATTTATTTATTTTACTTTTCAGATTCGAATGTCAGTAAAAGCACGACGTTCAGTTTTTACCCGTGGTTCACAAAATTTGCTGGTCCACTTTGTCATTTGGATGAAACAGCACCCCCAACTTCACGACAAGTCATCCAGTTTAGCTATTTCCTCGAAAATAGTTATCCCCACTTAAAAATAGCAAGAAGCCAATCCACAACTGCCCTTATTAAGATAACATTATATAGGACAGAAGGTCAATATATTTTGCTATAAGAGGGACAAACAGATTGACAGGAAATCTCTTGCAGCAATCAAAGTGAAAAGAATGAAGGAACACCTAGATAGACTGTTTGATATATCTTCTTGTACCTGTAAACTTTCTGCCTTGAGATGCGATGACTTTGCAGTAAAATGCAAGACAGAAAATTTTCAAACAAGGCACATAATCTGCACTTGTCCTCCTAACAAGGAGGTAAAATTAATTCTATAGATTCACCTGCAATTATGTTTTTTTTTGTGGAAAATAAAATAATACATTGTTATTTATTATGTAATCTGGCTCTATTATTAAACATGCACATTTTCCAATTTTCAGGTTCCACTAGAAGAACTGCCATTTACAGCAATTTTTAAATTAATTGATGGAACAACAAAAAGCCTAACAACATTTACTGGTCCTTTGGGGAAACTTTGTATCAATAATTATCAAGATTTGCCTCAAGTAGAATTCTAAAAAATTAGTGTACCTCCTGATCATAATTATCTTACAGCAGAAGAAACAAATAATTTAAGTGTGAACACCAGAGGCTACTTTTTGAGTATGCTGTTGGCATTTCTTGTGGAGGAGTTAACTTAGAAAATTGGGCCCTTGAATCAAGAAAGATGGCTAACATAAGCCACTAGAGTAATGTGTTTATGAACTCGAGTTGTCTATCCTCAAAAACTATGATAAATTAAACATTTTGGTCAAATTTATCATCCAAGTGTATACAGTTAGTTGTTTTGAGATCGAAACCAACAATATTTTTTTTAACCAACAACAGCATATTTTAATATGATTCAGAGAACAAAACAGTTAACTGAAATCCAAATTACTGTTTCAAACTGTTCAAAATATAGTGTTTTTGCACTACTTCCGGAAAATATAATATCGATGATAAATATAATATCTTTTCCTCCTCCTTCATCTTTTCCTCCTTCTTCTCCCCCTTCTCCTTTTTTCCTCCTCCTCATTTTCCTGATTTCCCCCTCCTCATCCTCTTCCTCCTATTCCTTCTTCTTTCCCCCTCTTCCTTTTTCTTTTCCTTCTCCTCATTCTTTTTCTCCTCCTCCTCTCCATTCTTCTTCTTCTTCTTCTTCTTCTTCTTCTTCTTCTTCTTCTTCTTCTTCTTCTTCTTCTTAGTAGTAGTAGTTACTATTAAGATTAGGTCTTTGCCAATGAAAATAAATTTGCATACGTGATTATTAAAGCAATCCGTACAACGTGCATTCACGTTTATTATATTTCAAGATCAAAAGAATTTTAACTAAATTTGTATTAAAAAACAACAACCCCTAAAGCATGTCTTGTTTTTATTTGAAAGCATTTCATCTAAATAGACATGTTTTACCAGGAGTATTTGTTCTTTAATTCTTACCACCGTTACTAAATAGAAGCAAATGCTATTTTCATTCATGCCAAAAAAAAAAAAAAAAAAAAAAAAAAGTAAAACGATCGACCAAATGATTTTTCCGCTATCTTCCATCTTGTAACTCAGTTTTTTTTTTATAATTGTGTGTTAAATCGCTCGAGAAAATGATTTCAGCAACATCCGGGATGATATTGAAGCAATTAATAGATCGCCCCCTTGTACAGAAAGACAGCATTTAGTTGTCCTGGTTGTTATGAAGAAGCATGGTGTTTATTAGGAGGGAAAGGTGGTTTGCGTGGAGATTGATGCGGTGTATTTATTCGCATTTCCACGAAGGCCACTTTGACGGAGCTCGGTCCTTGCAAAATATGAGACATGTGAGCAAGCATACGAAGTAAGAAGAAGAAACATTGTGGAAAGAAAAAAAGAAAGAAGTGGGTCGAGCGAGAGAGAAAGGGAGTTGGAAAAGGCTCACGTTTATTAGAGTGATGAAGAAAAGATAGAAAAAACATAAAAAAGGTTCTTCTTCGTTATTGTAACGAAATCCAAAGATTGAATTTCAATTAAAACCAATTGCATCTACTTAACAGTTATGTCTAAATTCGTAACATATCCAAAAATTACGAAAAAAAAAAGATAGAAAAATAATTATTAATGAAAACAGATTTCCAAATTATGAGTTACTTCAGAGTTACCAGATTGGCACATTTAAAGCCAAATTTCGCAAATTTATCGTTTTTTGGAAACAGTTTAGCTTTGAAAAATTGTATTTGACTTTTTAAAAAAATTGGTTTATACAGGGTGGGTCACGGGAAACGGATGTTTTTAGAACAGTCCTTGTTCTCTTTAAGTAAGGGATAGGTGTGAGGAAGGTATGCTTTAAACCCGCTTAAGAAATATTTGCAGAGTTTTGTTTTCCTTAAAAACATACGTTTCACGTGACTCACCCTGCATAACAAACACTAATCTCACACTCTAAATTTTGAAATAACTGTATTTTTCTCCAACACGTAGTCGCCTAAAAAAAAGAAGGTAAGGAGGAGGGGGTAAAAATATGAAAATGATAAAATCTATTATTAATATTCCTTAGCGAAAATGTTTTTATTTTAAAAAATAATTTCCTGTAAAAACATTCATAGGAAACGACACAAATGTTTGTGAGTTAACATCTTCAATATAGGCCAGAGTTAACATCAGATAACATCAGACCAATGCCATTACACTTGCTCACTTCGTGTTTACCCAGCACATCCCAAGTTTCAAAATATCTTCCCACCCTACCATTAAAATCTCCAAGAATGAAGATCTTATAAGCAAAGGGAATGCGTCTAACTACACTGCACAAAGCAAAGTAGAAAGCAACCTTTTCATCTTCTGTTGCATCCATAGTGGGTGCATAGACACTCAAAAAAGTTGTATAACGACCATTTACCAGAGATAACCTCATAGTCATGATCCGGTCACTCACACCACAGGTAATTCTTCCAAGCTAGAAAGAATTGATGCCTTTATAGCAAAAGCTACGCCTGATTCCCTCTTAAATCCATCCGCTCTACCACTTTAGAAAATGGTGTAGGCCGCAGCCAACTCAGGAAATTGTCCCTCATCAGCCAGCCTGGTCTCAGACAGAGCAACTATGTCCATGTAACAACATTGAAGTTCCTTGGATACAAGAGCAGATCTACGCTCTGGACACATTATTGCTGACGGCAAGTCAAGCAGCGTCCACACATTCCAACAGCATATATTTCCTCGCAATAGCATGATGACGACCGGGTCCAGGCTGTGGAGCGCTGAATCACCTGCCGGCCAGGCCCTGGAAGTTCCAGTTTCCTTATTGCTATTTACGTTCATAACCATATTTGCCAACTTCATTGAATGTTTTGCCGTTTTAGGCTACAGATAGCCTTTTCTGCTATTAAGATACACGAGATGGTAATCTATATTATATATATATATGAGGCTTTTTATAATGAGGAAAGACTTTGCACCGGGACAATCCCACTCTCTAAACAACTTCCACATTAATCCAAAAAGAAGAGCAAGTCCACATCATTGAATACAGCAGGTTTTATATAAGAGTTTCCCTTCTCCTAGAGAGGTTGCCTTCACCACGGCTTGCAGAGCCCTCTCCACCCACCATGCCATTTGATCCGTGACTGGAACTTAGGTGGCTGGACACCAGAGTATATTCCACACGCCGGTGGGTCATATATGCCGCAGCTTACAGGTCCTAAGCTCCTCTGGAGGGTTCTGTCAGGGTTACGTCACCCTTGGCCTTTGGTTAAATAACCTTGGCCCACAAGGCAGTGGAGGTTCAGTTATACGGCGCAGGACACTCGCAGTTCATCAGAGCCCCGTCTGCATGGCAGTGGTCACGACGTGCACGTGGGGTTCATTTGTTTGGGAGAAGCATAGAAAGACGCTAAGACATCTGTGTGCTTTTAACACACGTCCACACAAGACCTTGACCACGAACATACATACATACATACATACATACATACATACATACATACATACATAGTATATTTTTACTTCTGGATACCGAAATTTAACCAAATTTTCTAGGATTTTACCGTTATTGGATATTTTACTCTTCATTCGACGATCACATGAAATCATTTTTCTTTTTCCCTCATTCCCTCTGCTTCACTATTTTTAAAAACTTTTACCAAGTAACCTCTATGGTTTACTTGTAGTTTCATGAAATAATTTGCAAGCAAAATCATTCGTTGACATCTATGCTGACGACACGACCATCTATAGCAACACATCAAAGGCCATAAATGACAAAGTTCTCTCTCTCTGATTCTCTCTCCTCTAATCTTGAGCGCGTGGTACAGTGGGGGAAGAGGTGGCTGGTTACTTTTAACGCATCCAAAACGAAGCTCCTATCGTTACATCATCAACGCTCTGATCCCATCTGCCATCAATTGAAATGGATGGCTCTAATCTAGGGGAGACTCCATGTTTTGATAAGCTTCTGGGATTGATATTTACTGCTGACCTGAAATGGAACACGTATATCAAGTCTGTGTCCAAGGTCGCTGGACAAATGGTAGAATCCTTCTAACGCTCCAGAAGATATCTCACTGCTGATGGAATACTGCTGCCACATCTGGGTAGGAGCTGCTAAAAACAGCAATCCTGTCTTGAACGAGTACAAAATAGACTTCGTGGCCTAGTAGGGGGTGCCCTTTTCTCTTCCCTGCACCTCTCTCCCACAGAAGAGACGTTGCGAGCCTGCCTGCCTTTTTTATCGTTATTTCCATGGCAAGTGCTAGTCTGAGTGCCAATCTCTGGTTCCCCCCTCTCCAATCTTTCGCGAAAAGCACCCGTCTAGCTGAAACCACTGTCAATAATTTTCCCCACTCTTTATCTGTGCCTAAATCAAAACGTAGATTCCATGAACAAAGCTTCTTTCTTAGAAGTGCACGCCTGTGGAACTCTCTTCCGTTTGCCTGTTTCCCACCTGACTGCAACTTGGATGTCTTTAAATCCAACATAAACAAATTCCTGATAAACCGCCTCCTTAAGTAAGACACTTTATCAAATCTCCATTACTAACGATTACTACGATATTATCCCATTGACTAATGTACACGCAATAACCCCTATCCCCGAGTTGCTTCCGGGCATTGATAAGTGGTGACTACCATCTAAAAAGAAAAAAGAAAAAATCCGATTCCGCATTTTGCTAATTCCTATTTTCTTATGAGAAGGAAAGTATTTCTTTCGAAACTTCGCGAATTAAGGACAATCCATCTAATTTTTGTTTCCTTTTTGAAAATTGAATGCTTTTAACTCTTCTTAAAGTGTTTTTAACATGTTTTATTAATTATTTGTTCTTATATATATATATATAATGATCGTTACTTCTTGATAGAAGACCATTTTTCCTTTGTTTTATTGTTGATTATTTATCCATTTCAAATGTACGTTTTTAAATATTCATTTGTTTTTGATATTTCATTTAATATGTTATATATATATATATATATATATATATATATATATATATATATATATATATATATATATTTAAATAGACATTCCGACGAATTATTTGCGGGCGTCCCTTCTGTGGTCGAGTGGGAGAACTGCCAACTGTCAACACGAAGGTTCTAGGTTCAATCCTTGGCTTGGGAGAGACGCTAGTCTAGCGGCACTGATGAGTTGTGATACAACGAAACACGACAGTATGTCGATGACTACAAATATATTTTAAAAAGCCACCCTCTTTGGGTAGAGCACTGTCGTAAATAATCTCACCCGCTACTTAATTGGCTGGAAAATGCGAAGCTCGTTGTTTTTTTGTTTACAAACAGGCGGTTTGAGCACTGTAAGAGTGGTGGCGGATGTCGATTTAAATAGACATTCCGACAAGTTAATCGCGGGCGTCCCTTCTGTGGTCGAGTGGGAGAACTGCCAACTGTCAACACGAAGGTTCTAGGTTCAATCCTTGGCTTGGGAGAGACACTGAGGAGTGGTGGTACAACGAAACAGGACTGTATGTCGATGACTACATATATATATATATATATATATATATATATATATATATATATATATATATATATATAAATAAATGTGTGTGTAAGTGATCTTTATTATGGAGTGAAGGAAAAAATTGTGTGTGTTTCTGCGTGTTAATTGGTTGACCCAAAATTGAACCAAAAAAACTTTTTAGGAATATAAAACCTGTCGTTTACTAAGAAAAAAAAAATCGGATTGAATTCAGAAGGCAAATTCACTTTATAATGCGAATCAGAATGATTTAATTACGTTAAACGAATTATCGAAACCAAAAACGGGCAGAGGGACACAGAAAGCAGATTTCCGTTTTCTGGTTTTATTTAAATTCTTTTTTATTTTTTGATTTATTCTTATTGTTTTTAGTTTTCCTGTTTTCCGTCTTGAGAAGTATTTTGTGCGATACTTTTTTCCCCTTTCTAATTTTAACGCTGTTTTTCTGTCTTACATATACGGCATATTCACGTTAGATCACCGAAGTTAAGCAACATTGAGCCTGGTCAGTGCTAAAATGGGTGACCATTTGTGAATTCCGGGTGCTGTATGTGCTCTCCTCATTGTTTCCAATCGTCTCGGACCTCTCCTTGCTACTGGATTCAAGTGGTGCCCATTCAGGAAAGGTGTTGTTGAGGAATGCGGAACCCTTGCTTCAAAATGATACGCGCAGTTGCCCTAACAGTAATTGTTCATTGTCTCTTTAGACAGAACGGAGGCATCTATCTAAGGATGTAGAACTCATGTTTTATTATATTTCGTGGTCTTTTCTGTCCCCTTCCTCATTATTTATTCAATTTTCTGAACTAACGTTTGCACGTTTGTGTTACCTAGCAACGGAGTACCTGATCCAGCTTGAATAAGATATATTCATACCAGTGGAGATACGTTCTCGACAATCAGTCCGACGGAATCTGGCCAATATCTGAATCACCTTGCACCTGTCGATTTAGGTATAGATCTGGATAGTCCTAGGAAGTCCACCGTTTCAGGTTGATGCCTGCAGTCATTCGTGCCGAGTGAGTTTATTGCTTAATGTCGAGGAAGCTCTTACCGGGGAATGCCCGCAGAGCAGTCCACGATATTTTTTAAAAGCCCAGAGTACTACTCCTTTAGGGGCGCTGGCTTGACTCTCCCCTACTTTTCGACATTGTGTTACATCTTCCTGCGGTGGTAAGGAAGTAAATGTTAACTGGACGTTGATTTGCCTTTCCGCGACACTACTTTAATACACAGTTAAATAAGTTAAATATTTCAATGTATTTCTCTCTATTAATTTATTTTATTACGGACTATTATTCTCATCTTTATTGGTTGTTGTTTCACGACGTTTCGGCCAACTATTCCCCTGGCCTTCGTCAGGTGGTACGGTTCCTGAAGATAGCGGTTTCAATCCTACCTAAAAGCTGGCCAGAGGCTTACTTGGCCAAAACGTGGTGAGACGACAACAACTACGGATGGCAGTAATTGCTGAGAATGCAGTTAGGAGATTCGAAGTTCCTATCCGTCGCGGTTACCACCTGACGAAGGTCAGAGGAATAGTTGGCCGAAACGTCATGAAACAACAACTAATAAAGATGAGAATAATAGTCCGCAATAAAATAAATTAATATAAATAATACTCATCTCAATAATGAATTCCAATTAAAAAAATAATATATATGTGTTTCTCTCTCTTTCTCACATGATGATTGCAACGTCTTGTCAGACGAGTGCCACTCCCTCAGACATTTAAAATCCATGAGCCCAAATGCCTGAGGGAGTATCTATACAAATATGATGTTACAGAGTCTTAGCTTTGTACGACAGCTAAGTCTCTCTCTCGGTTCAAAATGTTGAGATCCAGCAACAAGCAAGAGCAAGATAGCCAGCAACAAATTAAACTGCAGATCAGCTTAATGCGGGTAATGGTCTTCCACTTTATGGTTTTTTAAATCAGAGATTAGCTTCTCCTAGAAAGGTTGCCTTCACCACGGCTTACGGGAGCCCTCTCCACCCCAATACACGTATACACACACACACACACACACACACACACACACACACACACACACACACACACACACACACACAAATATACACGGTGCTAGTTGGCTGTTGACCCAGAAAAAGAGTTCATTCGCCCTTTCTCACATACATACATACATACATACATACATACATACATACATACATGGTAGCTTCCTTCAGTTTTGACGGAGTATGAATACCCACTGTAAGGATACCTGTACGTGGAATTTTTGTGGCAAGAGTTGCGCAATCCACAACCTATCTCTTGAATCGATATTATTGAATACCAGTAGCAAGTGGAGATCCAGGAGACTGGAAACGATGCTAAGATAAGCAGAGAATACATATAGCGCCTAGAATTCCCAAATGGTCACTCATCTAGTACTGACTAGGCTCAACGTTGCTTAAATTCTCTGATCTTACATATACAGGGTGTCCACAGTGACTACATTATGTAACCAGACTTTGTGGGCACCGTGTAGATTATGTAGCCAGACTTTATGGGCACCCTGTGTATATATATATATATATATATATATATATATATATATATATATATATAATTATTACTATGATAATTTTTTTTAATACCTATGGACATTAATGTTTCATCCTTTCATGAATCTATCAATGCAGGGAGTTATGATTACAGCTGGTTGGGAGATTCGAACCTGGCCACAAAACCATCTGACTCTATTAGCAAGGAACAAGTCTGGCTACATAATCTACACGGTGCCCACAAAGTCTGGCTACATAATCTACACGGTGCCCACAAAGTCTGGCTACATAATGTATTCAGACTTTTCGGACACCCTGTATTTATATGTATGGTCCCTCTAGATTTTCAATATGGCGCAACTGCATCGACAAGATGCGACAATTTTATCAGTCAGTCGGAGAATGTTTTCCTTGAGTGAGGTAGGCCGATGTAAATACTGATTAACAACGACACATTTACTCGTAATGATTTTGGTGATCTGGTGAAGAATTGGGACATGCATTTACGGTTTCGCTGTCCCTATTCGCCGAGTGCAAACGGAATAGTAGAACGACGGCATAGGACCGTTAAGACCATCGCAGCCAGAAAGAATTGTACAATGTTGGAGGCGATCAACTGTCACAACGTTACTCCGAAGGATGACGTTTCACCTTCCACTGCGTCGGTTGACACACTACATTGATATCATGTCCGAATAAAAAAATATTGAGATTAATCCACTACCTGAAACAAAGGTGACTAGAAGCAAGTCTAAAAACGAGACGTTTGGATTAAAAAAAATCTATGCGGCAGGTGCACGACAAAATATAGAACTGGTCGTGTTATTGAAGTGATCAGCCGCTGTCCGTGAAAATTGAGGGGTTACCAGACAAAGACGGAGACTACTCCCGTACTCTGATTGGGATCATGAAATCAGGAGAGAGAGAGAGAGAGAGAGAGAGAGAGAGAGAGAGAGAGAGAGAGAAAGAGAGAGTATGGAAAATCGTATCGTATCTGAATAGCGCGCGCGTGTGTGTATGTGTGCTTTGCAGGGCTTGGTCACTTGACAAGAAAAAAATGGTGAGTCGCACTTACTGTTGTACTTGACGATCGCGTTTGAGTAACGCAGACTCTCGCCGTTTCTATGAAAAGGACAATATACCAGGCGCATAAAAAGAACCGTATAGAGAACGGGAGATTGAGTTGGAAGATGGCGGAAATGATTACATAACGTTAGTGAAACTAGCTTTGAATCTTTTTAAAACTTTTGCTAAATATTTTGTAAAAAATGAAATAGTTTTTATCAGATTCATGGGTAATATTAAAAAAAATATAAGTCAAATATAAAAAGAAAAAAGTGTCCCCTTCAGTTAAAAGATAATAATTTCCAATTTAGTTAAAAGAAAATAATTTTCCACGAAGTTAAAAAGAAATAAAATGACCCCTTGAGTTAAAAGAAAATAATGTCTCCTTAAGTTAAAAGAAACATTGATCCCTTAAATTAAAAGAAAATATGTTCTCTTAAGTTAAAAGAAAAAAAAATGCCTCCCTTCAGTTAAAAGAAAATAATTTCCCCTTCAATTAAAAGAAAATAATTTCCCCATAAGTTAAAAGTATAAATGACCCCTTAAATTAAAAGAAAGGTAGCTGATCAGCGGCTTGGTTCCCACCAGTTTTGGCAAATAACAAATAGGATCCTGAACAGAAGTGTGCGTTCTATCCCAACCATTATCAATGGACCAGAGGTCATCTCGTCAGCGTCAGACAAGGCCAAACTATTTGCAAAGAACTTTGCAGCTAATTCTACCCTATGTGACGAAGGCCATCAACTCCCCATATTTCCTCCTATAACACAGAACAAGATAGGTAACATACAAATATCCGTGCATGAGGTCGTCAAGCTAATAAAAAACATAGATTCCAGTAAAGCAACCGGCCCTGATGGCATCCCAATTATAGTGTTAAAAAAGCTTCAACCAGAACTTGCTCCCATACTTACGAAACTATTTAAGCGCTGCCTTAAGGAGAAGTGCTTTCCGACCCCCTGGAAGACCTCATCAGTTTGCCCTGTATTTAAGAATTCAGGTGATAAGTCATCTCCCTCTCAGTACAGACAAATAAGTCTTCTCTGTGTTATGAGTAAGTTGCTGGAATCCATATTAAATAGAGAAATAGTCAACCACCTCAGCAGGAATAACCTTCTTAGTGACACACAATATGGTTTCCGCTCTGCAAGATCTACCGCAGATGTGCTGACGGTTATATCCCACAAGATTAGTGAATCTCTTGACAAAGGCTTCCTTTCTAGGGCAATTGCTCTTGACATATCAAAGGCCTTCGACAAAGTATGGCATAAGGGTCTACTTCACAAGATTTCCAGCTACGGTATAACTGGAAATGTTTTCTCAATCATTAAATCATTTCTCTCCGATAGGCTCATAAGAGTAGTGGTAGATGGTAAAAAATCGGAGGCCTGCAATGTAAATGCTGGAGTCCCTCAGGGGTCAATCCTGGGCCCAACTCTCTTCCTGATCTACATCAATGACCTCCCTAAACACATACTTAAATCATTCGTTGACATCTATGCTGATGACACGACCATCTATGGCAACACATCAAAGGCTGTAAATGACGAAGTTCTCTCTGATTCTCTCTCCTCTGATCTCGAGCGCGTAGTTCAGTGGGGGAAGATGTGGCTAGTTACCTTTAATGCATACAAAACCAAACTCCTATCCTTACATCATCAACGCTCTGATCCCCAGCTGGCATCAATTGTGATGGATGGCTCTCGTCTGGATGAGGCCCCGTGTTTTGACAAGCTTCTGGGTTTGACCTTTACTCCTGATCTGAAATGGAACACGTACATCAAGTCTGTTGCCAAGGTCGCTGGAAAGATGGTGGGATCCTTCTACCGCTCCAGAAGATATCTCACTACTGATGCAATTCTCTATCTATATAAAAGCCAAGTACGGGGAAGGATGGAATACTGTTGCCATATCTGGGCAGGAGCTGCCAAAAACAGCCTATCATGCCTTGACAGAGTACAAAATAGACTTCGTGGTTTAGTGGGGGATGCCCTTTTCTCTACCCTGCAACCCCTCTCCCACAGAAGAGACGTTGCAAGCCTATCCTTGTTTTATCGTTATTTTCATGGCAGGTGCTCGTCTGAACTCCAATCCCTGGTCCCCCCTCGCCAATCTTTCACGAAAAACACCCGTCTAGCTGAATCCACTGTGAAAAATTTCCCCCACTCTATATCTGTGCCTAAATCAAAACGCGGATTTCATGAACAAAGCTTCTTTCTTAGAACTGCACGCCCGTGGAACTCTGTTCCGTCTGCCTGCTTCCCTCCGGACTACAACTTGGATGTCTTCAAGTCTAATGTTAACAAATTCCTAATGAACCGCCCCCTTAAGTAAACACTTCATCAAATCTCCTCACTAACGTAATGTACTTGCAATAACCCTTATCCCTGAGTGGCTTCCGGGCCTTGATAAGTGGTGATCTCTGTGTAAAAAAAGAAAGAAAATAATGTCCCTTTAAGTTAAAGGAAAAAAAAAAATAATGTTTACTTTTTAAAAATCGTAAATGTCTTTCTGCTTTTATCTCGTATTTTAAAAAAAAAATGCTTACAAAAAATAAAACTGAAAAGTAAATATATGATCAAATTATTTAATTCCCTCCAAATCTCGACCTGTCAGACTAAAAAAAAAAAAAAAAAATACTCGTTTATAATTTGCAAAAAAATAAATAAAAATAAAAATAAATACGATGCCAGTTCGTTTAAAATACAAGCGTTTTTTTTTTTTCTTTTTTCTTGACGTATAGATCCCAGGTTGCTCGAATCATCTTCCTAAATATCACACAAATTGAGAACGAGCAGGATCAGTTCTGGTGCTTTGTCGTGCATTTGCCTTAATTTGTCGTACATAATGTGTAAAACCCTACAACAGCCAGAAAAGTGTACATTTGAGTAAAACTAGTTGTATTAATTGCTTTTCAAATGATAAAGCTCTATCCTTCTGTATGTCAATGACTGTGCCCTCTTAACTATTAACCGACTTATTTATCGTCGGTGTTTTAATTACTGAGTGTCCCTCCTCCTCTCCCACCAACAATGCGATTGTCTCCCACGCCTCCCGTCCTTCTGGCCCGGTGAAAGCCGAGTGCGAAGATAATTCATATAATCAAAACCATCTTTTTACCTCGCACCCTTCCTTATAACTTTTAGCTTTAATTGTTGACCGTTTTGTCAAAGATGACGGAAGAAAAAAAAAGGTTGGAGGGAATTATTCGGGTCAAGAGTTGAGAAACTGTTCGTGAGGAAGGTAAACGGGGAGGGGAGATAGGGGAATACCACCTGTGTATTCAATCTCGTTTTGAATCGCGTGACAGGAAATGGTGATGTGCCAAAGTAGACATTCATCTCCTGCAGGTAGAAGGAAGAAGAAGAAGAAGAAGAAGAAGAAGAAGAAGAAGAAGAAGAAGAATGAAGAAGAAGAAGAAGAAGAATGAAGAAGAAGAAGAAGAAGAAGAAGAAGAATGAAGAAGAAGAAGAAGAGGAAGAAGAAGAAGAAGAAGAAGAAGAAGGTAGGAGGAGTTTATGAAGCAAAAATAGAAGATAGATGGTAGGGGGAGTTAGAAAAGAAAATGAAAAAGATATCAGAGTTCTCGTGGACGCGCGGTATCCTTTCCCCTATATCCCTTTCCCTGCTTTTTTTTCCATCAGATTATTATCGAATGGACACTAATCTACCAGATTATCAAAATAATGCAAAAATAAATAAATAAATAAAATAGAATAAAACAATTAATAATAATAGTTAAATATTTGTATTTGCTCAGTTTCTAATGCATTGTTTTAGTAAATCGATCACTCATTTTAGAACCACTCGATGTTTTTAGGCCAAATCTCGTGATTTTTCTAAAAGTAGTTTGACCTGTTCGGCTTTTATTTTTATTATTATTATTATTATTATTATTATTATTATTATTATTATTATTATTATTATTATTTGTCTCGAAATTTGCCAGTTTACGAGTATTTTATGCTAGCAGGATCCGTGTACCGGCGTTGCCCAGTGGAATATGTCTCCAAACTACCTGTAAAAAAACAAAAACAAACAAACAAACAAAAACAATTAAACTAAGGTTGTTAGTGGGAGCCATTGTCGGCCCAGTAAAATAGCGGGGCACTAGCGGCCGTGAGCAAAATGGATGCACCGTGTCGAAGTAACAGCGTTAGTATCTATGAACCCATTGGATTATGTGCTGTGATTAATCTGTGCTTTCACCTAAGGACCAAAAAAAAAAAAAAAAAAAACAACGAAAAAACTCTGCTGCAGACCTGAACAATGATTCCCATAGTCATTACTTTTACCTATTAAATTTGTCGTAATTTTTTTCTGGCGATTATCATCGAATACGGGCTTAATTTTCAGATATAAAAAAAAGTTAAGACAATATATTTAATGACTGTCGGGGATGAATTTGTAATGATAACGTTCTGATGAGTGAACACACTTTGTCTTCCACGTCAGTTGTTAATGTTACCCCTAGCCTTTAAATGTTTTCTTTTTCTGTTGGTAAGGTGTATTCAACTTTTCCAAGATATTTTTGTAATGTGAAAGCTAAGCCTGTAATTTATGATAAGCGCAGTAGAAATTTGCGAAAAATTGTAATGGAAAAATGTAAATGCTAGTGGCATCATTAACAATAATAGTGGCCACAAAGTGGGTGCTCACTGTAGTAGAACGGTATAATTCCAAATAATAATCGCTTGTAAAATTTACGAATCAATGAAAAAAAAAATAATAAGTAAATGGTAGCGCAGTATTGTTCAGGTCCACGAATCCTTATTTAATCAATTTGCAATCTGAAAGTTATATGTGTTTTAAAGGTTCTAAAAGGGTAAACGTGTCCAATAGCTGACCCTAAGTGGGCTGCCATACTCTACTAAATATTTGAAACTAAATCTTTCAGAAAAAAAAAGCCAAATTGATAACTATAGCCAGATTTCCACAAACAGAAACCCCAATTGGAAAAAAAGTGTAAGCGTAAATATATAAACGTTTATGCATTTTACACGTCATTATAGTTATTTTTTGTGTGCTTTTGTAGATTGGTGATATTTTAAATCGAGGCATTTCATATATATATATATATATATATATATATATATATATATATATATATATATATATATATATATATTGACAAGTTTAGCTTCCAAATAATCGCGTGTTTTTTATAACGATTTGTTCCGAAAAATTTTATTAAAAGGACACAGGGGCTGAAATATAATAATTGGCAAAAAATAAATTCGTTTTATTTCGTTCAATATACTTCTGTAGTTTTTGTTTAATCATAATAATAATTAAAAAAACCGCACATTTTAGGGAGCTAACCTATTCAATTTAGTCCAGAAAATATAAGGAAAGAAATATGTTGCGGAAGTAAAATTGTTGTCCAAAAAATAAGTTTGTTTTCTTTCGTTCAATAAACTTTCGTATTTTTCATATCACAAATTGATTTTTTACGGGCCGTTCTTATATGGGTCATTAACCGGTTAAAATTGTTTTAAGGGGTTAAAATTGTTTTTAAGGGGTTAAAATTGTTTTTAAGGGGTCAAAAATAGTTCAAAATTGCAAAAGTCGTTAAACATTTTCTACATTCATGTTAATTTATTTTTAATTTTTAATCGCTTTATATGCGTATCCCGCTGTTATAGTGGTAACGTCACCAGCTTTGAATGCTTCGGTTTCCGTTCTAGCTGATCGTACCTAAATACATTTTGAAAAAAACTTCTGAAATCACGACTCTATAATAATAATAATATATTCGAAATCTGGACAAATTAAAATATCACATTTAAACGTATTTTACGCCCGGGAAAAAAATCCTCCCTCCTCGCGCTAGTTAGTCGGATTGGAACCTTAGAATTAACCCTCGCCTCGTCCATTCGTTCCAAAAACTCTCAATATTATTACATTTTTCTGAAATTTTGCATGAAGTTACAACTACCTAAGGGAGGAAATGTAACATTCTCGGATTTTTGATAAAAATTCTGGTTGCGTGACAAAGGGGTCAAAAATGGCAAAAAATAGCACTTTCTGAGACATAGAATTTTTCCGACCATAAGATTTTGCTGAAAATCACCCAAAAGCAAGATCACATTGATATATATCTGGAAACGTAATATTTGACCTGGGGAAAATTTTTGGTTTCGTCTTCAGGGGGTCAAAAAGGGTCAAAATGGCCCAAAATAGCACTTTTCGGGACATTGAATCTATTCCGACCATTAGATTTTGCTGAAAATTACCAAAATGCAAGATCACATGGATATACATCTGGAAACATAATATTTGAACCTGGGAAAATTCTGGGACTTGAACCCCAGGGTGTTTTAGGGGCGAAAAACACACTTTGGGGGGCTAATTATTATTTCTTCCTAAAATTCAAGTCATCAGTCCGTATAGTTTTTGGCTTGTTTTTAACAATGAATTTCAAGACAAACCAATGATGTCTACTTAATTGTCATTTTACAGTATTGAGTACATCCAAAAATAATAAAAAAACGATAAGTTAGAAAAAAATTATTAAAGATAACATTATTTGATGAAAATTAGCGAAAATAAAATGTTTGGATAAAAACACCAGAGAGTTCCAAGGGAAGGTAAATAGCGTGTAACTATTAACAATTTTTAATAAATTGTGAGTTAACAACCATAAATATGAGTTAATTGCCTTATTTTCAGCATAACTGAGTTACTTCCCTTACTATTATGTGACGGACTCCCAAAGAAATATGACGAGGGGTTTTTTACGATAAAAATCGAAAACCCAGGGTTTTTTTTTTTTAATAATGCCGTAATAATATTTAAGTACTTTTGAAATCCCAATTAAGTAGATATTATTGATTTTAGTTGTAATTGGCACAAAAAGTCAATAAATACCATTCTTTTAAATCGATTTTTTCGTTTTCCGAATTTCGTTTTCCAGGTTATTTAATGCCGAATCCAGTGATTTTGAAGAAAAAGTTTTTAAAAGAATACATTTTTCTTCAAGTCAGTTTCTATTTAAACCATAGTAGGGACCCTAACAGGTACTACCACTCCGGGCCAGAGTGGACCTGGAAGCAATAGCAATTAAGGGGTGGCTCCACACGCCTCAAAGCCCGCAAGCTGGGGCCTCACAATCAGATATAGTTTCAGGTCATATCAAAGACCCCGCAGTGTTTTTGAATTAATTGATATAATATTAGAAATTTTATTTTTAAATAATAGCTTTTTCGAACACAGTCACATTTTTTTTATTTGAATATTGAAGACGTTATTTTTTAAAAAAAATAGTATCTATTTAAAGAACACCACAGCTTTTAGTTCTTTTTTAATTTAAACTTTTTAGTTGATCTTATATCATAAATGTTCAAATCAGTGATAGATTTGCACAGGGCAACGCCGGATAAAAACTGCTAGCATGTAATACAATTACATTACAGTAGAACCCTGCGAT
This sequence comes from Euprymna scolopes, assembly GCF_053919585.1. Lineage (NCBI taxonomy): Eukaryota > Metazoa > Mollusca > Cephalopoda > Sepiida > Sepiolidae > Euprymna > Euprymna scolopes. Next base: position 112,382,190 of record NC_136495.1, read on the forward strand.
CTGGCATTAAAAAATTAGTAACAAAATACAGTACAGTATATAATACACATGTACATAATCAAATGACATTATAAATAATACCTTAAGGGGGTGATACCGTAACTAGGGGTAAGAAAACATCGTATTCCACATTGTAACCTGAAAAAAACCCTGTCTCTTAGGGCCACCGTATCCTGGGGTTACTATATATTATACTAAAAATCTGAATTTATTCGTCATCGTCTCAAATTTTAACGTCATGACCGCATTACTAGCAAACTTTTCAAACTTAACGACTAAGGCTTGAAAGCTATATGTTTAGGTTTCGATTCTAGCTGATGGCACCCAAGTTATATATATAAAAAAAAACTTTTGAAATCACTATTATATATATTGGGTACAATCTATCTACCTATAAAAGTGAAAATGTCTGTCTGTGTGGGTGGGTGTGTATGTGTGTACATTCCCTTCCAAACTACTTTGTCAATTTTCAGTCTACAAACTCGAAATTTGAAATAAGGAGCATTGAGATTTAGAAAAATCTTGTTAATCTGTTTTCGGCTAAAAATTTGGCTGTCAAGGTATAAAATTTCAACGATTTGACCTTTAAGAATTCTACCAAACTCCTCCGCCAATTTTGGGTTTAAACACTTGAAATTTTAGATGTAGGTTACTTGGACATGGATCAAACCTTTTGATTTGATTTGAGCCCAAAACAATAAATGTTAAGGGTCGAAATTGGGGTTAAAGTTTAACCTTTGCAGTCTCTACTAAATTACTCAGCCATTTTTTGGTCTAAACATTTGAAATTTTACATAAAGTGTATTCAAGCTAAGGGCAAGCTTTTTAAACGGTTTTTGGACGAAAATTTGTGTGCCAAGAGGTCACAGTTTAAAAAGTTTGACCTTTGCGATCTCTAGCAAACTGTTCAGCCAATTTTGGGTCTAAACCTCTGCAATTTTAAATAAAGGGTATTCAGACACGCAGCAAGCTTTCTAAGTTCCGAAATAGTTGAAATTTTAGATGTAGGTTTCCTGAACATGAGTCAAACCTTTTAATATATATATATATATATATATATATATATATATATATATATATATATATATATATATATATATATATATTCACGTGCACAGAAAGTTATGAACAGTAGATAGAGTCCGAGCAAAGCCGGGCTAAACTGCTAGTATAATAATCAATGAAATATTGGCTGTATAATAGAAAAATACAAAATCTACATCATACATATAAACAGTTTTGGCGACCGGATCACGCCGGGGAGAGGGGGTCACTACTATATATTGGGTACAATATAATAATCAGTAGAGAATTGGCTGTATAATAATATATAGGAAATCTGCATGCATTAAAATATAATATTTAAGCGTATCTTACGATCGGGTAATGCCGTCCATTGACTAGTAGATAATACAACTAAAAAAAAAAAGAAAAAAAAAAGAAAAATCAGCTGAGAATGTTTTAAATCTTAACACGTGAAAACTGTTTAAGAATGGGTGTCAACTCTTCGACTTGTAAGAATAACGAGCGTCTTTATTTGAAATAGTAATTATATGAAGGATCTCATAATAGAAACAAAAGGGTGTTGTCGATTAGAGTCCGTAGAGATTAAAGACTTGATAAACGCCAATTTTTTTTTTGTTTTTTTGTTCTTGCTCTATTTCAATATGGTTTAGAGATGGGCGGAACGTTTGGGTATAAGACACGACAGCATGGATTCATAACAATCCAGGCTTTTGTGACTGATTTTGTCGGGGGGGGGGCGTTTCCATTGTTTCCATCTGGATAAAATCAAATGGAGATGATGTCTGCCAGAAACATTCTAAATATAAAATGACTATTTAATCATTACAGCCTGTACGTATTTTCTTTCTTTCTCTATTTATTTTATTTATTTATTTATTTATTTATTTATTTATTTATTTTTTTTACTTGTGTTCACTTCTAACCAGGCATATCTCTACTAAGACGTAAGAGGCTACTGCGATTAGGGCATTCCGGCATATATCTCCAGACATTTCATTCTTGCATTACTTTCCCTGTTTTCTAGACGGTGCTAGCTGATTTGGCGTCCCCGACGAAACATCTCCCAACAGATATTTTAACCGAAGAAATTTATCACACTCTTAGACGAATTCTTCTTCTTCTTCTTCTTCTTCTTCTTCTTCTTCTTCTTCTTCTTCTTCTTATTATTATTATTATTATTATTATTATTATTATTAGCTCACATGGAGCTTTCACATCGGTCATCATAGGTCTGATTGAAAACTCGTGGTGTTTTCTGGAAGCCGAGTGACAACAAGTCTCCACAGACGTCCAGTACTCTCCACCTCCTTCGATAGCATTTGCAAATAAATTTGCGTTATCGCAACAGCCTCTTACCATTGATTTCTCGCTGGCAGCGGCCATTGGTCTATACTAGAATTCTCAAATTCTCACTAAGCCTCCTCAACGTCCCAGTTCTCTTCGCGCGTGTTACGCAGAGGTCTGGTCAGAGCTCTCTCCGCGGTCTTTCCCTCCTCCTTGACCCTTCTCAGCTATTTGGTTTCACACTTTTTTATGAGGGGGGGGGGCGGTGATGGGGCAATGGGAGGGGACGCGTGATGGGGATGTAGAACTTGTAGATATGCAGCTTCATTGTTCTTCATTCCCTGTAACGCTTCTTCATGTTTTGCCTCTGCAGCAGTTTGTCTGGCTCACGCATGTGTTTCATGTGTATTATTCTCCGCATTCAAGGGGTTTCCTTAATATTTCAGCCGTTTTCCTTATCGTTAGTCGTATTTTGGTAGCCATTCCTCTGGTTCCAATTTCTCCCATCCTTTTTCCAAAGTTTTTCGGGATTGTTCCTAGTGCTCCTACTATTATAGGTATTATTTTGATTTTCTTCATCATCCAAATCCCTTTTAACTCTCTGGCTAGCTCTGTGTATTTCCTCCGTTTCTCCTTTTCTTTCATACTCACTCTGTGATCAGCTGGGACAGCAAAATCTACAATTTGACAGGATTTTTCTTCTTCTTCTTCTTCTTCTTATTGTTATTATTATTATTCATATATTAATACGATAGCTTGTGTGTCTTTTTGTGTGTCACGCTTACATCCGGGTCGTTTAATTGTTATGTTCTTCTATTTCTTGCCATAAATAATTTTACCAAGAATTCTTCATAAGGTTTGGTTTCGGTTTTGACTATAGCTGATGCCACTATTTTTTTTTGATAAATAATTTTATCAAGAATTCTTCATAACTTTTGGTTTCGGTTTCGATTATGGCTGAAGTTTTATATATATATATATATATATATATATATATATATATATATATATATATATATATATATATATATATATAAGTTTTTATTTCGGTTTCGATTCAAGCTAATTCACCCAAGTCATATGGATATATATGTATTTTTTATTTTTGAAATCGCAACTTTATAATATATAAAAATCGATAGAACATAAACTCTATAATAATATATACGAAATTTGCAAGAATTAAAATATCATATTTAAGCGTACTTTACTACCGGGCTTTGCCGGGCTTTCGTGCTAGCTTAGATAAATACTTCTGCAGTTTTAACAAAAAAGCTACAATAATATTAGAGCGTCTCCATTTACACTGAATATCTACAAAATGCCAACATCAATATACTACGTATGAATGAGTCCCCTGTGGAATTTCCACAGGTCCTGCTAGTTATTATTATTAGTAGTAGCATTATTATTATTATTATTATTATTATTATTACTACTACTACTACTACTACTACTACAAATACTAGTATTAGTATTTGTATTATTATATTTAGTTTCGCGTAAAAATGATACTCATCTGTAAAAAAAATGTTTATTTACCTTTAAGAATGTTTCACTTAAAAAAGTTAACAGTTACAAGAAATAAATATTACACCCCCTAACCCTAACCCCACTTTTTAAAATAAAACTAAACGTTGCTCACATTAAAATGTTTATAATAAATAGGGTTATGACAACAGCATGTTCTTTTCCTCGTTTGGATTCTCAGGTATATATCCATTGATATCTTATATGTTTTTATATAGAGTGATGTGGTTCTCGGTTGACTCATTGTGCCTAACTGTGTCGAATGTATACTCGAGAGTAAAAACAATGAAAAGAATATGCTGCTCTCATAGCCCTTAAAATAAATAATAATAAAAAAATATTATACTATTACATATGTATTATAATACATAATATCTGTTGGAAGATGTTTCGTCATCAACGCCAAATCACCGTCTAGAAAGCAGGGAAAGTAATACTAGAATAAAATGGATTTGGAGTGACAACAAGTCTCTCCAAGGTCACAGTCCTCTTTGCGCGCATTTCATAGTAGTTTGGTCCTGGATATGACCTTAAACTATATCCGATGGTGAGGCCCCAGCTTGCGGGCTTTGGGGAGTGTGGAGCCACCCTTTAATTTTCATTGCTCCCAGGTCCACTCTGACCCGGAGTGGTAGACCTGTTAGGGACCCAACTATGGGTTGAATAGAAACCGACTTGAAAAAAAAAAACCCAAATATATTCTGTTAAAAAATTGTTCTTCAAAATCACTGGATTCGGCATTAAATGACCTGAAAAGGGTTGATATGCCGTAAAACAAACAAACAAACAAACAAAACAAAACAAACAACCAACCAACCGACATTGTAGTTTCTAAAATGTTTTACTTAGATTTCCTTTTTGAAAATCAAATAAATTTCCTTGACTTTAGGCAATAAACTTGTACATTAACAATTTTGCCTTTCCAAATTTTTTATAATAGGATTGGAAAAGAAATTGTTTCGTCAATCTGTTTAAACCATTTATGGTAGCTTGCTGGCATGGTTTCTACGCGTTACAATGCAACGGCAATCACCTTACCTTATTTACAATTTCATCATTTAAGTAATTCCCATTTTAAGTGCTGATATTTATTCATATTTTCTTGATCTTTCCCTTGCACTCGGTATCGAAAGTGCAAGCCATGTCAATGATAGAGCAACTTCTCTTTTAGTTGAGACAAATCAAGTCGGTTTGGAATGTCCAAGAAACTTATACGTTTATATGTGCTTGTTATAAAGAAGTTTGACATTGTCGTTCCCCCTATACCACTTCCGGCTTATACTCATATCTCTTCTCATAGAGTGTGCATATATCCTAGTGTGGTACCTGAGTGATTTTATCAGGTCTTCATTTTTATATTGATATTGTGTTAACATAGAACATTCTAATACAATATGCACAAAGGTTTCTTCTCTTGCATTACACCATCTCCACATCACTGATTATGCAGTTTTGTCAAGGTAGCGTTAGATGAACTTGGAGCGAGTGGCTTGTTCCTGGGCTGCTCTCAACAAATCCTTTAAGATCACCTCCTGACCAACCAGTCCAGCTGGCATTATTCCTGAATTCAGTGTTTTGTGAAGTTTCTTTCCAAGTATTTTTTCCCTTTATCTTACAACTTTTGAGTCTTTATTCGACCCAGTTCTTAGTATTTCGTCCCTTTTTTTCATTTCATGAAAAAAATCTCATTATTTTCAGAAATATATTTAGACAGATATATTGACGACATCTACAATACTAAGTAAACCTTTATTATTATTATTATTATTATTATTATTATTATTATTATTATTATTATTATTATTTGGATTTATCAGACTACTGTTCTCATCTTGAGTGTGATTTTCACAACGTTTCGGTCGATGTAACTTCCGACCTTCTTCAGGTGTATCTTGTCGAACTCGGGAATGTTTTTGCCAAACTCGGCAATTTAGACGGAATTTCGAGCGTAACCCTTAATTTACTTCATGGAGGTAGCGTGTTCTTGTCCCGTCAACCATGACTGAATAGAGGTCCTAAGCAATTCATAATTGTATTTTGGGTCGCCCACACTGAACCTTCAACCTTCAGGAGAATATAACTTTTTACAATTGATTTTTCCAAATACTCTGACCACTGCGCCACGGGTCCTTGCGTTTGTATGTGCATTTACAAAGAAGTTTGACATTATCGTTTCCCCTATACCACTTCCGGCTTATGCTCATATTTCTTCACATAGAGTTTGCATATATTCTAGTGTAGTACCTGAGCGATTTTATTTTGTCTTCATTTCTTCAAGAACCCGTGAGGCAGTGGCTAGAGTATTTGGAAAGATCAATTGTAAAAAGTGATATTCTCATGTTTGATTGTGTTATATTATTTTTATTGGAAGGTGGTCGCAAAGTGGATACCGATATTTAATGATGACTTGAGCGTGCCAAGTTCGAATACTGTCGATTCCATAGCAAACTTTCTTTTCTTCAATTTTCCCATAATTTTGTTTTAGCAGGGAATTGGGCAATCTAAAAAAAAATAGTGACGCCATCAACACAAACAGTTAAAGAAAAATAAATCTTAATGCTTATATACGCATTATCAGCTACCTCGAATCGAAAAACAACACGCACAACAACAACAACAACAACAACAACAACAACAAACACAACAACAACAATAATACACACACACAACAACAAACAACACACACACACACAACAACAACAACAACAACACACACACAACAACAACAACAACAAACAACACACACACACACAAACAACAGCAACAACACACACACACAACAACAACAACAACAAAAAAAAAACAAAAAAAACAAACAAACAGTTTTTTGGCGTATAGATTTTGCACGAATTCCATTGTCGACGTTTCTACCGTAATCAAATAGGATTGTGGACGTTTAGTTGTCGCAAACGAACAAAGGTCTGTGTTCAGACTGCCATTGCAACTCTCTGAAATGTTATAGTCTACAAAGAGAGTAATAAAATTCGGTTGTCGCCTTGTTGTGTCTATGGGAGTTTTTGGCGTTTGTTGTGGCAAAACGCCGGCATAATAATATATAGTTTTAGCGTGTCTACTGCTTAGCTTGCGCTTTTCTCTGGTATCTTAAAATTGTATTTAATTATTTATATATTTTTTGTACTCGGTGGTCACCGCTTATCAATGTTCGAAGGCCACTCAAGGATGAGGGTTAACAAATTTTTCATGTTGATGATAAGACAAGCGCCTTGTATTGAAGACCATGGTCGAAACTAGGCAGAAATTAATTATCAAAGATGATGACTCAACAATAATTTGTTTACGTTAGACTTGAAAACGGCCGTGCTGTCATCAACAGGGAAGCAGAAACGCGGCATTGTTTCACGCACTGATAGTTTTTGGTAAGAAACTCTGCCCATTGAAGTTCCGTTTAACTCCAGGCATGCTAAGGAAGAGAGGACAATTATCTACAGTGGCTGTAACTAGAGGGGCCTTTTGATATGAATGTGTTTTACAGGGGAAGTCTTAAATTGGAGCTCAGTCGAGCACCGCTCATGGTAATGATGATAGAGTAACGGAAGACTGCAACGTCACTGCTGTAAGAAAGGGACTGAAAGAAAGAGAAGAGGATAGCCCCTGCTAGATTTCGAAGTCGATTTTGTACCTTGTCAAAACAGAGAACGATGACTTTGCTCGGTACCTCTCCAGGTTTAACAATAGGACTACATCTTAAGCCTTATATCTCGGCCTTATACAGGTATAGGATTGCGTCAGACGTTAGCTGCTTTCTCAAGCGGAAGGATGAGCAAACACACACAGGCACACACATATATTAACCAATGAAAAAAAGGACAAAATAAATTAAAAAATAAAATCAAATAATTAACCAAAGAAAATAAATAAATAAATAAAATAATTGTCCAAAGAAAAAAAAATAACCAAAGAAAATAAATAAATAAAATATATAACTAAGAAAATAAATAAATAAATAAATAAATAAAATAATTAACCAAAGATAATAAATGAATATATAAATGAAATAATTAACCAAAGAAAATAAATAAAAAATAATTAAATAAACAAATAAATAAATAAATAAAATAATTAACCAAAGAAAATAAATAAATAAATAAATAAATAAAATAATTAACCAAGGAAAAGAGAAAAACATTTATATAAATTGTTCAAAAGCAGTTAGATTAATTTATCCCTGACGATGAAGGTTTGGAAAGTACTCGGACTTATGATAAATATGGTTATTAAATCAGCCAGTTTCTGGCAAGAGTGAAGACTTATTTAGAAGTTGGAAAGGATCGAAAATAGAATTAACAGACAAAAAACGTCTATTTTATTTAATGAAATATGCCATAGCGAAAAAATGCTATATATATATATATATATATATATATATATATATATATATATATATATATATATATATATATATATATATATATGCTGCGTGTCTGTATTTCAGTCGATGCAAGGCGATATTGTTATCTTAGTACTGATGTTTTTGTGATGGGTTCAGCGAGTGCATACATATATATATAATATATATATATATTATATATATATATATATATATATATATATATATAGGGAGAGAGAGAGAGAGAGAGAGAGGCATAGGGAATGAAATGATGGTTACACTTAACGTTAAAGCAACACTCTACCGTAAAATAGTATTGAGTACTTCTTGTTATAATTATAGTAAAACAGATATAAAAGAAATAATAGGTTCATTTAAATACGATATAATTTTTTTTACAGTGTCAGCAGTTTTTTTTTCCGTTTTGTCAGCTATATATATATACTAGCAGGGTGACCCGACGTTGCCCAGGATGGATTGATGATCAATGAATGTTTCACACTTCCATATTTTTATTATCATCGAAATCGATAAAATCGCCCATTTTTCAATCAAATCGATTGATTGCCTGATCTAATTGGGGGCCCATCGCGATGCACCTGATGGAAGTTTCATATGCCTCTCGCAGTGACTAAGTTCACAATACATTCTAGTCAACATTGCACTGTAGAGAACCTACTGTTTATATATAAATACTTGCATACAAGTTTAAAATGCAAAAGTCAAGTATCATGCTTAAATTATGCTCTAAACAGAAACATTCATTTCGAACGCGCCCTTGTCATCTCAAAGAACCTTCTATTGATCCATGGCATTAGTGGTTGTGCGGTGATACTGGCTTGAATTTAAGTTTAAAATGAAAAAAAGTATCATTGTGAAATCGTGCATTAAACAGAACCATTCGTTTCGAACGCGTCCCTGCCATATCAAAGAATTTACTGTTGATTTTATGTGTTGAGCCTTTCAACTTATACGATAATACAACTTCTCAAATGCACTTGTGATGTTCGGCTGTGTAAGACGTTAACTTTAGTCAAAATCGTCTGTTGCTTTTCTTATAGGATTGCCCGGTTTTAAAATACGCTTAAATATATTTTAATTCATGCATATTTCGCATTTCCTTCTATTGAATTTTATATATACAGTACTGATTTCAAAAGCTTAAAAATGATTGGATGCCATCAGCAAGAATCGAAACCAAAATACTGAGCACCCCATCCGTGTTCTATACCGTTTGAATTATCGGAAAATCGATAAGTAAGATTTAAAATTAAATCACTTCAAGCTATGAATTAATTTGCGCATGCGTAAAAGTAATAGAAATATACCCACACGTTCAAATGAACATTTTGCATTTCGACTTTCCGACACATTTATGTACGCGTTATTCACCCCACCAAAAAAAGATTTTATTCGTGATAAACCATCCTTCGTGTATGTTTATTATTTCCTATTAATTTCAATGTTATGTGACCAGTAGTTTAAGGGTTTATCGGTTAAATATTTGCACACAGGCACACAGACACACACGCACACATATGTACTGTTTTATTTATATAGATTCTTGGTGTATGATTATAAGTTCCTGTTTATTTCAGTGTTATGTGATCAATAGTTTAAGGGTTTATTGGTTAAATATTTTCTCACATATACACACACATACATCCAACGTTTTCTTTATATAGATTAAAATTCTACTCAATAATTTTTCCTAATTTTTGTTGAGGATACTTATATTTGCATGATTACGTAAGTGCCTCAAATAATTTGGACTTGGAATGCGATTTTCACTCGTACCCAATACCATATAAACACCTAACTGTTAAATATTTTCGTGCAGCCACACACCTACATACATCTACTGTTTTATTTACATAAATAATTGAATATTATCACACGTGAGGTAAATCTTAATCCAAAAACAGAAAACACTAACGGATGTAAAACTAACGAAAGAATAATAATACAACTAATCTATAATATAAATCTCACTTATCTGTTTAAATGTATGTGTGTCTGTCTGTATGTATGTATGTATGCCTACAACTTTCGACCGAGGTGACGGATTTTCACGAGATAGGAATCGTTTTTGAATGCTTAATTTCATGATAATATCGGTAGTTCGAGAAATTAATTTTATTTCGAGTTATATCGACTTCATTATTATGGATTTTAGGGGGTTTTCGTAATGTTCGTGAAAAAATGATTTTTCTTTTGTCATTGTTACACTTTACAATGCTTTATCTTCATAAAAAAGCAAAAATAAATTCATTCATTTTTTTTACTACGGAAAACCATAACTTTAGTAAAAGTGATATTTTTAAACAAAATAATCCGTTTTCGCTAAGAGTCAAATAGAAATAATGGATTCATTATATTGCATCACAATTATTTGATAAATACTGAAAATTTCATGAAAATTGGTTCCTGATTTGAATTTTTAAGTAAAGGGAGAAGTCAAAATGTTTACAAACACACACACACACACACACACACACACACACACACACACACACACATATATATATATATATACATACATGCATATAAATACATATACATGTATATATACATACACATACATATCTTTATATATATATATATATATATATATATATATATATATATATATATATATATATTAGCAAAAGTACCCGTCGTTGACTGGGTTCAAAAACAGCCTACAGAAAATGGACTCTGATTTATGAAAGTATGATAGGTTATGAAAAGGAAGGGTTGTAAAGAGATAGCTTCGAATTTGGGGGTATCAAAACCAAAGCAAAATATGATGAAAGTAAGAATAAAATAGATAAACCCCATAATTTATTATATCATACCTGTTCACACTGAAAGACTTATCACAATATTTTGCTGATCTATATTAAAAAAAAAAACTTGTTAAACTTTGTGACATATTTCCATTCTATGCAGGTCAGGTGCAAACGAACACCCCATAATTTTATTATATCATATTTCTTCAAACTGAAACATAATTATCAAAGTATAAGTCTTTATTAAAGTTCGTGCCTATTTCCATTCTATGGAGGTCAGGCGCGAACGCAGACCCCACAATTTTATTATATCATCTCCATTTAAGTTAAAACATACTTATCAAAGTATTATTCCTTTGTGGACCAGGCGCGTACGCAGACCCAACAATTTTAATGAATCACCATTATGCCAGATCAAATATACCCATTCCTGTGTCTCGATACATCTTCTATCATTATATGTGATCAGTTTTCCATAATAGTCAACCATACAGGAGCCTATTCGTGACCACACACACACACACACACACACACACACACACACACACACACACACACACACACACATACGTTCAGCTTTATATATATATATATATATATACATATATATATATATATATATATAATTTTTACTTTCTGGATACCTAACTTTAACCAACTTTTCTTGGATTTTACCGTTATTGGATATTCTACTCTTCACTCGACCATCCATTCACGCGAAATCCTTTTTTCATTTTTCTCAATTCCCTCCGCTTCACTATTTTTTTAACTTTTATCAAGCAAGCTATATGGCTTACTTGTTTCATTAAATACTTTGCAAGCAAAATCCGATTCCGCATTTTGCTAATTCCTACCCTCCGGGAGGTATTTATTTTGAAACTCCGCGGAATAAGGGCAATCCACTTAATTTGTATTCCTTTTTTGAAAATTAAATATGTTTTTAACCCGTCTTAAAATGTTTTTTAATATGTTTTATTAATTCTTTGTTCTTATTATTTCCTATATGGTTTTATTGAGCTTTTACATTTGGTTAGGATTATTTTATAAATATTAAGTCTTTAATATTTATAATTTATTATAAGATTGCTGTTTTGGATTATCTATGTAATCTAAATTGTGATTCTTATTTGATTTATATATATATATATATATATATATATATATATATATATATATATATATATATATATATTGAGAGAGAGAGGGAGAGAGAGAGAGAGAGAGAGAGAGAGAGAATAAGTAGGAAAATGAAGTGGTAATACTGAAAATTTAAGGGGCCCTTTTCGCAAACCTACTACGGACCATTTTATTACCTACGAACAGCCGATAACATTAAAGATGATAAAACCTAAATTAATTTAAGTACGCAATATGGTTTCCGTTCTGCTTGATCTACAGCAAATATGCTTACAGTTATATCTCTTTTTTTTTTTTTTTACACAGTGATCACCACTTATCAAGGCCCGGAAGCCACTTAGGGATAAGCGAATCTCTCGACGGAGGCTTCCTTTCTAGGGCAATTGCTCTTAACATATCAAAGTCCTTTGATAGTGTATGGCATAAAGGTTTACTTCATAAGATCTTCAGCTACGGTATGGCCGAAAATGTCTTCTTAGTTATTAAATCATTTCTCTCTGATAGATTCATAAGAATAATGGTTGATGGACAGAAATCAGAAGCTCTCAGTATTAATGCTCAAGCGTCCATCCTGGGCCCAACTCTCTTCCTGATCTATATTAATGATCTTCCAAATCACACACTTACATCATTCGTGGACATTTATGCTGATCACACTACTATCTACGGTAGCACATCCAAGACTGTAACCCGAACAAGTTCTTTCTGATTTTCTCTTCTCTGATCTCTAGCAAATGGTACAATGGGGAAAGAGGTGGCCTGTTACTTTTAATGCATCTAAAACCAAGCTTCTATATTTACATCATCAACGCTCTGATCCCCATCTGGCATCAATTGAAATGAATGGCTATCGCATTGGGGAGGCCTCATGTTTTGACAAGCTTCTGGGCTTGACCTTTACTCCTGATCTTAAATGGAACACATACATTAAATCCGTTGCCAAGGCCGCTTGAAAAATGGTGGGATCCTTCTATCGATCCAATAGATATCTCACTACTGACGCAAATTCTCTATCTATATAAGAGCCAGGTACGTCCAAGGATGAAGTACTCTTGCCACATTTGAGCAGGAGCTGCTAGAAAGGACTTATCCTGCCTTGATAGAGTTCAAAATAGAATTAAAAATAGACTTCGTAGCCTCGTAGGGGATGTTATTTTCTTTTCCCTGCAACCTCTTTCTCACAGAAGAGATGTTGCGAGTTTGTCTCTGCTTTATCGTTATTTTCATGGAAAGTGTTCGGCTGAGCTCCAATCTATGGTACCCCTTCACCAAACTTTCACAAGAAACACCCGTCTAGCAGAAAACACTATCACTAATTTCCCCCACTCTTTATCTGTGCCTAAACCTAAATGTAGATCTCATGAACAAAGCTTCTTTCTTAGAACTGCACGCCTATGGAATTGTCTTCCGTTTTCCTGCTTTCCAGCTGACTACAATATGGTTGTCTTCAAGTCTAACGAAAACAAGTTTTTGATGAGCCGTTCCATATAAGTTAACAAAAAGTTTTTTTCATCTATTTTGTATCTAAGTAGTTCGTCTAATCTGTTTGCTTATCAGATTCAGGACGTGTGACAGGTAAATATAGATACGTGCTTTTCTTTATTGCGCCCGGCTTATGACAGATCGGGAATCTTATAATAGTCTTCTTCTTCTGGACGTCGTATGATGAAAGAGTATAGACGAATTGGGTTTTAAAAGTTTTGTGGTTTGATAAGAAGCTGATATGATGGCCGCGTCACGCACGCCGGTCATCTTCAATAAACAAGGACTTTCATATACGAATTTTTAAATTCGTTTCACTGCTGTTGGAATTACCGTATTTTATCATCTTTAATGTTATCGGCTGTTCGTGTGTATTAAAGTGATCCGTAATAAGGTTTGCGAAAAAGGCCCCGTAAAAATACAAATGATCGGTAATGCTGCGAAACAGCAGTAAAACGTTAAACTATCATATATATATATAATATGTTCTGCCGTTGCACGATTTAACACCTAGTCCAAAGTCTCTCTTAATCGATGCGCTCAGCAGCTATGTAGAAAGAAATGTCTATTAATGTGGACATATCTAGTAGGCTGTCACAACAGTATTCATTCAACTGAACGGAACATCTCATTTGAGGTGTAGTTTGGCAGCGTATTCATACTTCTAGTGGTCCTGGATATGACCTTAAACTATATCCGATGATGAGGCCCCAGCTTGCGGGCTTTGGAGACTGTGGAGCCCTCCATTAATTGCCATTGCTCCCAGGTCCACTCTAACCCGGACTGGTAGTACCTGTTAGGGTCCCAACTATGGGTTAAATAGAAACCGACTAAAAAAAACAAAAACAAAAAAAAAAACAAAAAAAAACAAGCAAAACAAATATACTCTATTAAAAAATTGTTCTTCAAAATCACTGGATTCGGCATTAAATAACTTGAAAAGGGTTGATATGCCGTAAAAAATAAAACAACCAACCAATCATACTTCTATTAAAGAGCCCTGTCCTGAATTAAGAAGGTATAAACAGTTTTATAATAAATACTTTTAATTCCTATCCATGTATCTGAGTCACAATTCGTATATATATATATATATATATATATATATATATATATATATATATATATATATATATATATATGTATATATATATATATATATATATATATATATATATATATATATATATGCAGATGATTGGAATTGAAACTTGATGCTAGTGTCAACATCACTAAATGCATATCTCAACACTGGGGACAAGAACAGAGTGAAGAGCACAGCTGTGTTAGTAAGGTATAAAAAAATATGAGGTGACCATTACTAAGGTACAAAAAATTTTAGGTGACCATTACTAAGGTACAAAAAAATGTGAGGTGACCATTACTAAGGTACAAAAAATATGAGGTGACCATTACTAAGGTACAAAAAAATTTGAGGTGACCATTACTAAGGTACAAAAAATATGAGGTGACCATTACTAAGGTAAAAAATAAATTTAAGCTGACCATTACTAAGGTACAAAAAATGTGAGGTGACCATTACTAAGGTACAGAAAATGTGAGGTGACCATTACTAAGGTACAAAAAATGTGAGGTGACCATTAATAACGCACAAAAAATGTGAGGTGACCATTACTAAGGTATAAAAAAATGCGAGGTGACCATTACTAAGGTACAAAGAAATGCGAGGTGATCATTACTAAGGTACAAAAAATGTGAGTTGACCATTACTAAGGTACAAAAAAAATGTGAGGTGACCATTACTAAAGTACAAAAAAGTGAGGTGACCATTAATAAGGTACAAAAAAGGTGAGATGACCATTACTAAGGTACAAAAAATGTGAGGTGACCATTACTAAGGTACAAAAAATGTGTGGTGACCATTATTAAGGTACAAAACAATGTGAGGTGACAATTACTAAGGTACAAAAAAATATGAGGTGACCATTACTATGGTACAGAAAAGGTGAGGTGACCATTACTAAGGTATAAAAATCGCGAGTTGACCATTACTAAGTCACAAAAAATGTGTGCTGATCATTACTAAGGTACAAAAAAATGTGAGGTTACCATTACTAAGGTACAAAAAATGTGAGGTGACCATTACTAAAGTACAAAAAAATGTGAGGTTACCATTACTAAGGTACAAAAAATGTGAGGTGACCATTACTAAAGTACAAAAAAATGTGAGGTTACCATTACTAAGGTAAAAAAAATGTGAGGTGACCATTACTAAGGTACAAAAAATGTGATGTGAGGTGACCATTACTAAGGTACAAAAAATATGAGGTGACCATTACTAAGGTACAAAAAAATATGAGGTGACCATTACTATGGTACAAAAATGTCAGGTTACCATTACTAAGGTACAAAAAAAGTTGAGGTGACCATTACTAAGGTAAAAAATAAATTTCAGTTGACCATTACTAAGGTACAAAAAATGTGGGGTGACCATTACTAAGGTACAGAAAATGTGAGGTGACTATTACTAAAGTACAAAAAATATGAGGTGACCATTAATAAGGCACAAAAATGTGAGGCGACCATTACTAAGGTACAAAACAATGTGAGGTGACAATTACTAAAGTACAAAGAAATATGAGGTGACCATTACTATGGTACAAATGAAATGTGAGGTGACCATTACTAAGGTACAATCAAAAATATGAGGTGACCATTACTAAAGTACAAAGAAATGTGAGGTGATCATTACTAAGGTACAAAAAATGCGAGTTGACCATTACTAAGGCA
This sequence comes from Euprymna scolopes, assembly GCF_053919585.1. Lineage (NCBI taxonomy): Eukaryota > Metazoa > Mollusca > Cephalopoda > Sepiida > Sepiolidae > Euprymna > Euprymna scolopes. Next base: position 112,398,519 of record NC_136495.1, read on the forward strand.
CAAAAAATGTGAGGTGACCATTACTAAGGTACAAAAGAAATGTGAGTTGACCATAACTAAAGTACAAAAAATATGAGGTGACCATTATTATGGTACAAAAATGTGAGGTGAACATTACTAAGGTATAAAAAAAATGCGAGTTGACCATTACTAAGGCACAAAAAATGTGAGGTGACCATTACTAAGGTACACAAAAATGTGAGGGACAATTACTAAAGTACAAAAAATGTGAGATGACCATTACTAAGGTACAAAAAATGTGAGGTGACCATTATTAAGGTACAAAAAATGTAAGGTGACCATTACTAAGGTACAAAAAATGTGAGATGACCATTACTAAAGTACAAAAAATGTGAGGTTACCATTACTAAGGTACAAAAAATATGAGGTGACCATTACTAAAGTACAAAAAAATGTGAGGTTACCATTACTAAGGTACAAAAAATGTGAGGTGACCATTACTAAGGTGCAAAAATGTGTGGTTACCATTACTAAGGTACAAAAATATGAGGTGACCATTACTAAGGTACAAAAATATGAGGTGACCATTACTAAGGTACAAAAATGTGAGGTGACCATTACTAAGGTGCAAAAATGTGTGGTTAACATTACTAAGGTACAAAAAATGTGAGGTGACCATTACTAAGGTACAAAAATATGAGGTGACCATTACTAAGGTACAAAAATGTGAGGTGACCATTACTAAGGTATAAAAATTGCGAAGTGACCATTACTAAGGTACAAAAAATTTTAGGTGACCATTACTAAGGTACAAAATATGTGAGGTGACCATTACTAAGGTACAAAAAATATGAGATGACAATTACTAAGGTAAAAAAATATGAGGTGACCATTACTAAAGTACAAAAGAAATGTGAGGTGACCATTACTAAGATACAAAAAATGTGAGATGACCATTACTTAAGTACAAAAAATCTGAGGTGACTATTACTAAGGTACAAAAACATGTGAGGTGATCATTAGTAAGGTACAAAAAGGTGAGGTGTCCATTACGAAGGTACAAAAAATGTGAGTTGACCATTACTAAGGTACAAAAATATTAGGTGACCATTACTAAGGTATGAAAAAATATGAGATGACCATTACTAAGGTACAAAAAATGCGAGGTGACCATTACTAAAGTACAAAAAATGTGTGGTGACCATTACTAAGGTACAAAAAATGTGAGGTGACCATTACTAAGGTACAAAAAATGTGAGGTGACCATTACTAAGGTATAAAGCATGTGAGGTGACCATTACTAAGGTACAAAAAATGTGAGGTGACCATTATTGAGGTACAAAAAATGTGAGGTGACCATTACTAAGGTACAAAAAATGTGAGGTGACCATTATTAAGGTACAAAAAAAATTGAGGTTACCATTACTAAGGTACAAAAAAATATGGGGTGACAAATTACTAAGGTACAAGTTAAAGAGCAACTTTTCTTCCATTGGTATCGCACTCAGCAGTTTTGAAAAGGTTTTGGGTCGCAAAGGGTGGAGATCATTTTGTTTTGAGGATCTTAGCTGTTTTCATTCTGACAGTTTGAATCATCTACCTGAAAATATAGAAAAAATTGTCAGCAGCCATACCATCGACCGCATCACCGAATCCACACGCTTGTACTAGGTGTGTAGTCGTTTGTAAGTCTATGGCAGGACTTGAATGCCATCTGAGGTTGAAGCACAAATGAATTTAAACAAAAAGTTGATGGAGCCTCATACATCGAAATCGACGAAAGAATCCAATATATATATACATATATAATATATATATATACATACACTTATATATGTATATATACATATATATACATATATATGCATATATGTATGTATATATATACATATATATACGTATATATATACATATATATACATATATATATATACATACATATGTATATATATTTATACAAGTAATAGCGTGTACGCTTGAAGCATGAATTAAAAAGATGACTTTATGCAACGGATTATATATTATGATTTTTGTGTATATTATGATAATATTTCTGTGTGGCTTATGATTATATTTCTGGATATAACAAATTGCAATGAAAAAGTTTTATTATTTCCAAATTCCGAGCGTCTGGATCAAATATATACGATTAACCTGAAACTGCGAGAAGGATATATATATATATATATATATATATATATATATATATATATATATATATATATATATATATATATATATATATATATATATATATGCGCTTACGTTAGTCTGCCCATTCTTTTCAATGGTGGTAAGATTTCTACTTACTATCCACTTTGTATGAGCTTAGTGTGCTATCTTCTAAGCCACGACGACTGCTTTAGAAAACACTAACGTTAATTATGCATTATATCCAAAAAATATTAATCCTTAAATAGTATGACAAATGTTAAGGTAACAAATAGAATATTACTTGTACAAAATTATATATATATATATATATATATATATATATATATATATATATATATATATATATATATATATACAACACTTACACACACACATATATAGATATGAAGAGGTATATATATATATATATATAGAGAGAGAGAGAGAGAGAGAGAGAGATAAAAGAGAGAGAGAGAGAGAGAGAGAGAGGGAAGGAGATAGAAGAAATTGTAGAGAATGAATACAGGTAACCTAATAGTGTAACGACATTATATATTTATAGTTTCACTGAATTTACACTTCGTTTTCAGGAATTTTAAATTTTATAGATCTTACACACACGATTGTTTTCACCATAGTGTGTTAAATTCTCCTCATTGGACGCGCGCGCACACACACACACACATACACACACACACACACATATATATATATATATATATATATATATATATATATATATATATATATATATATATATATATTAGAAGGGAGACCCGACGTAGCCCACGGTTGAATGATGATCAGTGAATATTTCACACTCCTATACTTTTTTTTTGTCATCGAAACCTGTAAAATCGCGTGGGAGGTAGCTTCACATTAACTGTGTTCAGAATATATGTATTTCTACATTTCACTATAAATAAGTTCTCTTTCTTTTATAAACTTATTTTATATAAACTTCTTTCCAGTTAACGAAAAAAAAAAAACATTAAGACATTTACGTGAGGGGGTTGAACCTACAGATCACGGCGTGCAAAAACAAAAAACAAAAAAACAAAACAAAAAATAACAAACAAACGAAAAACACGTAAATGTTCAAGTCTTATAGAATTCTTTTCAGTTAATGAAAAAAATTAAGAAATTTACCTGCGGAGTTTGTAACATATAGACCACGTCATGCAAAAACACACACAAAAAAACAAACAGCAAAAAAATAAACAAACAAAAACCAACCAAACAAACAAACAAAATAAACAAAAAACAAAAACAAAACGCTATCAACTTACCCACAGTAGAATTTTCATGACCCGTTGTTCTATCCTTGTTGCTAGTGGAGGATGCCCTTTTCTCTACCCTGCAACCTCTCTCCCACAGAAGAGACGTTGCGAGCCTATCCTTGTTTTATCGTTATTATCATGGCAGGTGCTCGTCTGAACTCCAATCTCTGGTCCCCCCTCGCCAATCTTTCACGAAAAACACCCGTCTAGCTGAATCCACTGTGAAAATTTTCCCCCACTCTATATCTGTGCCTAAATCAAAACGTGGATTCCATGAAGAAAGCTTCTTTCTTAGACCTGCGCGCCTGTGGAACTCTGTTCCGTCTGCCTGCTTCCCACCGGACTACAACTTGGATGTCTTCAAGTCCAACGTTAACAAATTCCTAATGAATCGCCCCCTTAAGTAAACACTTCATCAAATCTCCACACTAACGTAATGCACTTGCAATAACCCTTATCCCTGAGTGGCTTCCGGGCCTTGATAAGTGGTGATCACTGTGTAAAAAACAAAATTTAAAAAAAGACAAAATTTAACTTTTATTTTACCGTGCCAATAAATATGATCATCACTATATATATATATATATATATATATATATATATAATATAAAGCTGAATGTCTGTGTGTGTGTATCTGGTTACGAATAGGATCCTGTATGATTGACTATTTTAAAAAACTGATGACATATAATGATAGAAGATGTATCGAAACACAGGAATGGGTATGTTTGATCTGGCATAATGATGATTCATTAAATTGTGGGGTCTGCGTACGCGCCTGGTCTACAAAATATGGAAATAAAAAATTTAAAAATAAAAAAAAACCGTTTACAAGTGTTTTTGATATAGATGTACATAAGAATACTTTCATAAGTATGTTTTAACTTAAATGGGGATGATATAATAAAATTGTGGGGTCTGCGTTCGCGCCTGGCCTCCATAGAATGGAAATAGGCACGAACTTTAATAAAGACTTTTCATATCTATCTGCGTAAGTATACTTTGATAATTATGTTTCAGTTTGAAGAAATATGATATAATTATGGGGTGTTCATTCGCACCTGACTTCCATAGAATGTAAATATGTCACAAAGTTTAACAAGGTTTTTTTTTTAATATAGATCCACAGAATATTCTGATAAGTGTTTTAGTGTGAACAGGTATGGTATAATAAATTATGGGGTTTATCTATTTTATTTTTACTTTCATCATATTTTGCTTTGGTTTTGATACCCCCAAATTCGAAGCTATCGCTTTACAACCCTTTCTTTTCATAACCTATCATACTTTCATAAATCAGAGTCGATTTTTAGTAGGCTGTTTTTGAACCCAGTCAACGACGGGTACTTTTGCTACTGTATATATATATATATATATATATATATATATATATATATATATATATATTGAAATTAAAACGAATAAAGAACAGTTATAATCTTTTATACTTTTCGTATTCTTTTTTATACATTTCCATTCATTCATATATATATATATATATATATATATATATATATATATATATATATATATATATATATATATATTGTAAAGTACCTCAGCAAAATACTCAGTTATAAAGATAAAGCAACATAAGAGCATAATATTTTGTTTAAGTTTTACAAATTTTATCGAAGGTTTGGCCTTCTGAAAAATTTGGAAATAAATATGTATAGTAAGTTTGGAAAATATATATGGCAATTAGGCTACACGGAATTTTCCGCGTTTCAAAACTCACTAGCTAGCTGTACTTATGTATTGAGCAATATTAAAGTAAATTTTAAAAATAAATACATACAATCTTATGTAGGTACTTGAAATAATAATAATAATAATAATAATAATAATAATAATAATAATAATAATGTGTGTGTGTTTGTATGTAATAAAGGCCACCATTGAGTTTTAACGATGTCTCACGAGTTTATTTTATATCTCATCTTATCAAACCCTATTAAAACTTACTTTTATTCAACTGTAAGTTTGCGGTATAAAAGACGTATTAACACCCCAAGCTACACGGATATCTGCGTATATCCGGGTGTATAGATCTTCTTATGCGACTATGGGCTGTAATCTCATTAGCAAATGGATAATATCACGTGAATACGTGTGTGTTCTGTTGCGTCTATAATTGAGATTATTGACTTCCTGTTAGACAGGAAGTGGGCCCCCTGCTATCTTTGTCATCGGCCCCGAAAGCATTGTGTTCTCAACTTTAGGCACTGCCCCCCCCCGCTTCACGAGGATCTGATAAATGAATTTCCATTTAATTCATTGTGTCCTGAATTAGCTGTTATAAAAACGAATAATCCAGCCCAAGGGTCAAAGGGATCGTGTCAACAATCTTAAACACCCATCACTTCCCCTAGCCCCATGGCATTCACTTTGTCTCCGATGACTTGCCAACAATCAAAACGACAATGGGACCCTACAACATTCACTCGAGATAAGCACGACGTTTTTTTCCTTTTACCTTTCTCTTTTAGTAAGAGCTCGTACAAAAATATCCGGTGGTAGGGGCGAGTAGAAAGTGAGAAATATGTCTAATGGATATCCTCGAGGTCTATGGGATCCGAATTCAAATCCTATCCGGACCAATTGTTTCCAACTATGCGTTCTAACATTATAAGAATATTGGGACAGGTATTTTATTTATTTATTTATTTTATGGGAATCACTCCAGACAATGCGAGAAGCCACTTGACATAAATAGCTTAAATGAACGAAAGATGATTGTTCCAAACACAGAAGAGGCCTACTGGTGTTAACCTTGAAAAGACTGGGGTTATATTTAAGAGGAAAACAGTCAGAAGAGAGAGAGAGAGAGAGAGAGAGAGAGACAGAGAGAGGGGGGGAGAGAGGGGGTAGAGCTCTACAAATCTACAGTTCTCGAAAATAAGCTGCTTAAATGCGAAATTGTATTGTTATATGGTCTATATTATGTGTTCATATATTTATGAGTATAGATGAATGTGTCTATTTTCTGTTTTACGTGTGATAGATTTAATTGTCTCTAAGATGTTGAGTGTATAGATATTTGAACTATATATACGATCGTCTAGTCATGAATGTCTAAACAGGAATATAGCATAAGTCTTAACATAATTGGCGACAGATACAGTTCTCTTTGTGTGGCTAACATCGGCAAATGAACTAACTACACAAGTTTGTCGTGTAATTCAAATCTTGTCGGTAGCTGAAGACTTGATGCTTCGCCAGGGATATCAAGGGCATTTTTTATTGTGACGCCAACACTAGATGAGGTGCCTACCATGGCTTAAGAGAGTCCCATCTACTCTCGAGAGAAGGATAGACCGCACCAGTTTCTCAACGGTATTTTACCTCGTGGTAAAAAACTATGTAACAGTATTACTATAAAGTATCAAGACGGCGAATTGAACACTAGACAAACGACTCAAACAAGCTGGAATAAAAAAACAAAACAAAAAAAAACAACAACAACAAAAAAAACAAGAAATGGATCAGACAATTGTTAAAAACACATGGCATAGTAGTAGTCAGTATTTGAGACTTTACACGACCGGTCGCCACAGTCGATTGAAAATTTCTTGGGGCAACTAAAAGTCGTACATCAATCGCCCGCCAGTCGATAAAATTTCTTTAAATAAAGAAACGGGAAAAACTCATTTATTTTACGACCAGAAAATATGCGGTGACTTAGAATGACCTATGTCTCATCATTTGTGCATTCTTTCATCTCTAGCTGTGAGACCGTTGGAATATCGTATTGAAAAAAGAGTGGCCACGCTAAAGGTCAACAAGAGGTCAAATTTCCACATTCGGCGTGTGGTCAGAATGTCGCCTTCATTTAGCTCTCTGATTTTGAAATTCATTTGGAAAGAAAATTCTTCGACGCTACAACTACATACACTTCACGCTTACAAAAGTAAAGACGAACATTTGAAAGAGGAAAAAACGCATCGTTCCGTCAATCATCCGAAGAAATGATTCTTATTTCTATGGAACAATACTATGAATAATGCTATATAAAGAAACTGGTGTTGTATTTTAACGTTTTGTTGAATATTTACTGAAATGTTTGTAATAATAAAATTGATTTACAAGAGTTAAACAAATATTTTCTTGTTTGATTATACACACGGTAATTTGTTGAATTGTTGTAAAATTATTTACTATTATTGACTGAAACAAAGACATAAAGTCGGACGAGTAAAAATATTTTGGGACGAGTAAATTTTTCCTCACACTCGACCGGCGGTTGAGTGACTTTTTTTTTCAAATTTCAAAGGCTAGTAGTATTTATAGAAAAAAAACTAAGGTTAGCAACATCACGTCTGTGAAAGAGAGATGTAATAGTCTCTGGCAGTTTAATAGTATACAGAGGAAACAGTGTTGGTTCTAAAATAGGAACGCCAACATTGATAGGAAAAGAAAATGAAAAGATATCATCGAGAATTACTCGCAGGCTTATTTGCATTTTCTCGAAGCTGTTAGACAGTTTTGAAAAGCCAACGCACGTAGATTATTGCACTGATCGCCTCAATATTCACGTTGGCTATGAGTGATATAGGGAATTGCGTTCAATAATAAATTGTTTATGGGCAAACATATAAAACCTCACGAATTATGAACCCCATGACACACCGGGGTCGTGGGGGCGCTACATTGATGAATATTGCACTAGTTGCCTCCATCTTTATCGATCGTGGGTAAAGACCTGTGTCGTGGCAAAGGTATCTCTCGTCCACTCCACAATGTTGTCCTAGCGTCTCTTCCTTTTCCGGTCCCTTCTCCTTTTACCCTGCACTGTTCTCTGGAAAACTGGTTTTCAGCGCATACCCATGCCATCGAAGTTTTTTTTTTTTACGATAGTTCTTCTAAAGTTGAGAAATAGCAAAATAAATAAATAAATAAATGGCTTCTTCCAGGAAACCCATACTTATGACCGTACATTAAGAAAAATGTCATATTAGATCAAAGGAGGGGGGCAAAATGTATTTTTATAATGGCTGCACGTATGCATTTATGACATGAAAGTTTCATTTTTCTATTGCGGATATTGATGGTGTAAGACTCTAAGTACGCAACCCCTGCCATGGACGTGCATCAAAAGTAGATGCGTCATTGAATTCCTGACAAAACTGCATTGAAAATAATGTTCAGTATGTAGAAAAAGAAATTCTGGAGCACAATTTGTAATCCTCTTACATCCATTCAACAGAATAAAAATATAAGGCATGTAGAACGGTCTTCGTATAAATGTCAGTTGTGTGTGTGTTTGTATGTTTGTATGTCCAGCTAAAACATCCAAAATACATTATAAATCCCTAGAAAGTTGGTATTTTTGTTAATTAGTGTAATCCCGGAAAAATAATATCTAAAATTTAGAAAAAAAAAAATATCATTTGGGGGTCAAATTGCTATTTTTATTATTGAATGCTAACAAGAATTAAACATGATTTTTAACGATATCAAAAAATTAGTAAACATTTCGTAGCACTCCTTCTTAAGCCAAGCCTTGGTCTAGTTGGACTTGTGGGCCGGCGCCGAGTTCTGCTGCCACATCCAGAGTCTGCCAGCGGCCACCCGATTGCACCAAAGGATCACCACCCTCTTCAGCACATCCAGGTACACTTTGGTGTTAACTTTCAAGTCGACTTCGAAGATGTGAGGTGGCATGATGTGGCCTTCATTGAAACCACACCAAAGACCATAACCGTGGCTGGAAAATATCGTTGAGCTGTACCCTCAATAGTTGAACCGTCCTGATTTATATTGTAATGGTCCTATTGTTATAATGTGAATCCGTAGAGAGCATGAATCGTATAGCCGCGCATCTCCGATCTCGCTCGTTGAACATTGTGTCACTTTCAGATATAAAAAAAACTCTTATCGCTCTGGGGATTTGTATACAACTAGCCAACTAGTACATAGTCTGCAACAAAAAAAACGGTTTAAATCAAACGGAAATGGAATCATGTCGTCTTTTCTTGGGCGACAATTTTATCGTTCTACCCTATAAATGATATTACAAAATTATGTGCGACAGAGCAACGAAAATATTGTTTTACGCTTAAGCGTGACTAACTAAATTCTAATTCAAACTCGCAGACTAATGATGATAACACGTTCATCAAATTCCGTCTGTGTTTGTTTACAACATCATATCAGCTGATATTTAGGCTTGACGATGAATGCCCTGGAAATGTCACTTCTGATTAATATTGAGCTTTAAAATTTGCAAACGTAAATTGAACTCATTAATAAGAAAAAATAAAATAAAGTGGTAAGGTGCACTCGGGCTTGAACAGTGGATCATTCGATCTGTAGTCGAATGATCTACCACTAAGCTATATTTCCAGATTATAAGAAACCTGTTTTTCTTTTTTCTTTTTTTTTTAAGAAGAAATGATTTACTGAAATTTTATTGTCTCCCTTGCCACACCGGCAAGTACCATAACGTAAAATGTTCCCCAGTAAAAATTATTCTTTTTTATCCATGAGGGAGAAAAGCTATTTTAATAT
>NC_136495.1:112410923-112550923 GCF_053919585.1 Euprymna scolopes
ATATATATATATATATATATATATATATTAGTGATATAGTTAACCCAGTACGCCCTCTCCCTCTTTTGTCCTCGGGCGCGCATAAGTAAAGCAAATATGGGAAGTTGATGAATTAGATATCGTAGGTTTTAGAGGGGAAAAATATCGGGGGGTGGAGCACTCAGCATTATAACCCACGCCCTTGTCGAGGAGAAAATTATTTGAAGTTTCCTAGAAGCGAGAAGAAAGTGAGAAAGTCCTATATAAATGAAAGTACCGACGAATAATATTTCCAAATAAGTAAAAAAAAAAAAAAAAAAAAAAAAAAATAATAATAAATAAATAAAAAAAGGAGAAAAAAAGTAGAGTAAAGATTTACCGAGTAAAATTTGGCCTCATTCAACGAATGTAATCGTCGAAAGATATTGTTGAAAAGCGCACCAGGTATTCGGTCATCGAACAACAAAGTAACGAACCGCAAAGCTTTATCTTTATTTTTATTTTTTTTAGTTTCCTGTCTTATAACTTCCGCCGAAGTGCAATGATATCCTAACAAGCATGTATTCATATATAAATACCAGACTATTATATTCACAGAGGGAGGTGACGGTGTTCTAGTGGTTAATGACACGGACTGACGATCAAGTTCGTTACACAAAAATCACTTTCACTTACGGATGTTGGCAACCTTTACGTAGTCCTCCCTGTAAACCCCGATGCCTTTCTAGAAATAATTCTTCACTAAAAAAGTATCGGGGAGACCAATGCCAATAATAAAATCTTCCGATTCATACGACATGATGATGACTTACAGATGGCCCAGAGTTTTCCGCTCTTGGATCGGAGTGCTCAACTCGGAGGGTAGGGGAAAGGGTAGAGACTCCCAGGATACCAACGTATATTGTTGTTGATTCCCTATCGACTGAGGCTTGGCCCTCGTCCTGTGCAATTCTAGGGGGTCCGCTCCTCCATACTTTATCAGTTTCCTTCGGGCTGTCCAGGCAGATTTAAAAAAATTTTTTTTGCTGACCAGATTACTTTTCCTCTGGGGCGCTGGCTTTTCAAATCCCACTTTCTCGACCCTTGTGTCACATCATTTCGCGGTAGGATAGAAATAAACAGCGGGTGAAGAGTTTCTCGATTCCAATATCAGAAAGAATGACAACGTCTATCCATTATTTCTTGGCCTTTTGTCGATTGTTTTATTGATTCTGACACCCAACTCCATCTTTTGCTCATCCTCGTTAAGTGACAGGAGAAATCTTTCTTCATCCAGACAGTTTGTTTGTCCCTGTCCAGAAAGCGATTATTTTACGGGAGCTGCACCCCCCCCCACACAAACATTAAAAACCGACCTTGCGTGTAACTATTTTCTCGTGGGGGAGCAAATAAATAAGAACAAAATCTGTCTTTTTATAATAATAATAATAATATATATATATATATATATATATATATATATATATATATATATATATATATACACACACACACGTTTGATTGAACACGAAAGAGTGATTCCTTTTTCCAATCTTGTTGGATATCTTTTCTATTTGCCGAGCAGTCTTTTTAATTTCGACAGGCGTATTATACAGAATGGCGCCCAGAAGTTGTTGGTCGGCCATCTTTTCTCCAGCGCTTTCTATCGAGCATCCGATTGTCGTCAGGGGCAATTGTTGTTGTTTTCTTTTCCTTTGAGGCTTGGTGTATTTATATATTTCTTTTTAATTGGCTATAAAGGTGGGATTGGGTCGAATTATTTTATTTCATTTTAGTTTCGATTTTCCTATTTTATAGTTTATTAATTTTAGCTTCATGTTAGTTATTAAATACTGTTGGTATATTTGTCCCGGTGTTAAATGAGATCCGGTTTAAAAAGGGCTGGAGGCTTTTTTTTTTTGATAAATATGGCTTCTAGTAATTTTAGTCGTCGTGTGCAATTGTTAAGATATCGAATTTTAGTATTTTTGGTTAAGATAATTCTACTGTCGGACGACAGTAGGTTTTTATCGTGGGATGTAAGATGTTGTTTTATGTCACTATTGTCATCTAAATGATAGGCTAGTCGTCGGAAGAGTATTGCTGTTGTGTGGCCAATGTATGCATTGTATGAGTTTTTAGAGTGGGTTCGCAAACATTCTTCGAAGGGGCAAATAAATTCACACGCTACATTGGTTTAGTTTAGTGTGGTGCTACTATTGTTATTGTTTTTAATTATTAAATTGGAAGTTTTAAATTTAGTATAATATATTATTAGTTTGATCTTTTTTCAAATAGTTTAGAATATTTCAATTAAAATTCAAATATGAACATGTAAAATTATAGAAGAATAAAAGGCCAATCAAATAAAGTATATTTTGTGTAAACAGTTACATTAGATTTAGCTTATAACGTATTTGTGTGTAAAAAAAATAAACATTTAATAATAGTTAATCTCAGTGCGAGGTCTGCGGAAAGAAAAATCTATAAAAATGTAAATAGCAGTTCGTTTTTCTTTCGTCAGGAACCATTGTTTCATTTTATGTTGATGCATTTTACAGGATTTTGTTGTCACAAGTAAACAAATGGTAAATGTTTGTTACGATTTTAGAAGAAAAAATCTATTACATTTTTTAAGCGCATTTTTTCACAAATAAACAAAAGAAGTTGTGTACGTACGCACCAAACGTTGTCACAATTAAACAAATGAGTTTAAAAATATCATTTATTTTTAAAGTAAGATTTTGTAATATAAAAAGATATCATTTATTTTTAAAACATAAAAGTTAATAGAAATAATTTCATGAGTTACATAAATAAAACTTAAGAATAATGTATGCGTACGGAAATTGTGGCATGTTTTAAAGTGGAGAACTCTTCGTTTAATGGTGGAATAACCGAATAGCAGACTTTAGAATGCATACTTTTCAGTTAATCAGCTGGACCGTAATTCTGACGGTGGAAATCATTATTTGTCTAGAATGAAGGTGGTAAGAGTATGCGAATGTGTAGGAATTCCGCAGTCAGTAAATGACGGCTAATACCCAGGAAAGTAGGATAAGTATGAATGCACACGGTGTAGAATGGGAGTCTTAAGAGAATTCGTGGAAGCGGGGGTGAAAATGTAGCTACTTCCTCTATAGGTAACTGGGAAAACCTGTATAGCCACAACATATACTCCAGTGCACCAGACTAGATGCAGAATACTATCGTCTTATTAGACAGAAGGCTGCCGCCAGTAATTATAATACAAGCTAATAACTTAAAACAAAAGCTATACGGCTTAAAATAATTACAGAACTTTTCTGGGCCAACACGTGCTCACAACTCCCGAGTTTAGACACGACGATCATGATACAGTGAATACTTTCTATTGTATCGGTAATTATGTTGGAAGTTTTTTTTTTACTGACAATATGTAATACCATAACCTGTTCATATTTTTATATATATATGTGTTTAGTTATATGTGTCACAGAAAATCGAAAAAAACATCGGTACCGTCGATTTCAAATACAAAAGGAATCAATATCTGGACGCCATTTTTGGAGGAGACAAATATAAACAGAGTTTGAAGAGAGTTCAACATAGGCGATCAAATATGGATCCTCTTTGTTTTGGATTTGAAATCGACGGTATCGATGTTTTACCGATCTTCTATAACACATATATTAAATATTACGCCCGTACTTTTGGATTTTTAAAAAATATTTCTGCTGGCGTTCATTCCCACTGACCTTACATAAATATATTTTGTATTTTCCATTTTTTTTTGGTTTCGTACATTTGATTTTTGTACGAAACTGTCGACAATTTGAATAAATCTGGATGCCAATTCTGTGGAATCGATGTCATAGATTCCAGTGTGATATTCTTCCCCCTTTGAATTCGGCGTCCCGTGGGTATATATACTTTTCTTGTTTGTGGAGAGAGAGATAGAGAGAGGGAGGGAGATTGAGAGAGAGAGAGAGAGAGAGAGAGAGAGAGAGAGAGAGAGAGAGAGAGAGAGAGAGAGAGAGAGAGAGAACACACGTTTATAATCTGTCCGTCTATGAAAGCCGGTGCGAATCTCATCCAGCACAGAAGGCATGGATAGAATTCTTTGGATACGTCCTTCTTCAAGACTCTCTGTGAGCCAGCACAGTTGGTTTGCTACAAGGAAAATTGGACTAAAATTCGTCGATGGAATTGATATAATCTGATATCGAAATGGGTTCTAGAAAATTTGACAGTCATTTTTAAAGGAAATCCCTTAGGAAAAAACGGACTTTTGTCTTTTGAACGAATTTTATTATTGGCGCAAAAATAGCTTCTTTCGTTTATATGGTTTTAAAAATCAGGAGTGTGAGTAGAATCGAGACCGTACACTCGATATTTTCAGCTTGATACTGTTCCAGTTGGGTAATTCAGACATTTGTTAAGTTGTTCTTTGAGATAACACTCATGCGTATAAGTAAATTCTTATTTTATGCGCAGAACGTTGGAAAATGCTCACACAGACGCTTTCCTTTTTTATTATATAAATATATAGAATACACGCACCCATATATATATATATATACATATATATATATATAATTATTTTTTTTACTATAATAATTATTAAATACCTACAGACACTAGTGTTTCATCCTTTCGATACTCTTCAGTGCAGGGTGTCACGATTAATACCAGTCGAACGATTCGAACCCCACATCACAAGACATCTCTGGCTCGATTAGCGAAGACCTAATCCATTCGGCTACCATTAACCGCGTGAAATAACGTCGAATTTAAACATTTTAAATTTTAAATGTTCATTTACGTCAGTCAGAGAGTGATCTAATCGTTATACGATGATCTATGCATAAGTGCTAAATTGATCGACTTTAATTCAACTGAATATATATATATATATATATATACATATATATATATATATATATATATATATATATATATATAGAGAGAGAGAGAGAGAGAGAGGGGGGAATAGAAAGAGAGAAGGAGAAATAAAGAAAGAGGCATACAAACAGAAAGACAGGCAGACAGGCGTCGCATACTAAATATATCAAACTTTTTTCACTTACATTTTATTATATTAAAAACAGGTAAAAATCAAGGGAGGGGTACAATCGAAACCGCACACTCGATATTTTCAATCTGATACTCTTGCAACTGAGCACTTCAGACATTTGATAAGTCGTCTTTTAGAATAAAACTTGTAAGTAAATTCCTGTTTTATGTGCAGAATGTTGGAAAAAGGTCCTAGCTTTGCATGTATTATAAAATGTCCGTACATAGATATAACTATAACGAGAGCGATAAAGAAAGGGCGAAAGAGAGAAAGAAGTGAGCGGCAGATAGATGAACGGAGAGGCGTTAGTGCTGTATTCAGCGTGCGACGTCAAATGACAAGGTTATGAAGGAAAGAAGCATTTCTTCGATTGAACGTATTTCTTCGACTGAATGTTTTTGCCACAGCGACGGTATTTCAAATTAATGAAGTTTTTAATAGCACGTTTTGAATCAATTTAAACAGAAAAAATCTGACGCCGCGTCCTTTGACAATATATGAATACTACGTGGTCATTCCTGTTTAAAAATTACTTTTTGGAAACTTTATAGTGTGTTTACTACTTTCTTATTATGTTTTACTAGCAGGTGGTGCGCCCGGCATTGCCCGGTCGTAAAATACGATATTTGATACCTGATATTTTAATTTGTCCATATTTCGTATATATTGTTACAGAGTCGTGATTTCAAAAGTAAAAAAAAGTATTTAAGTGCCATCAGATAGAATCGAAAACGAAAGAAAAACTAGCATTCAAAGCAGGTGACGTTACCACTGTACCAATATGACACGCATATGAACTGATTAAAAATAAACTAAGATGAATGTAAAAAATGTATAAGGATTTTTAAAAATTGTGACCCATCTTTTAACCTCTTAAAAACTATTTTAATCGGCTAAAGACCCATAATAGAACAGTCTGTAAAAAATCGAATCATTTCAGGCCCTTAGCGTAGCTCTGCGACTTTTAGTTTCGGGAGAGATAGAGTTTGAAAATATGGAGACATACCGACAGACAGACATAGTGTTTTATAAATTAGATATCTCATTGTTTATTTATTAAAACGATATAATTTTATTTACTCTTTTTTGTGGTATCTAATACTCTATAATTTTTGCTTTGCATAGAAATTATCTGCAGTTTTTCGTGTGTTCACATTTCGGGAAGTTTATGTAAATAAATTACTACTTACACATGTATGTTGGAATATTATTTATTTTTAATCTTACATTTTACTTATTTTTGTATATGTTAAAACAATTTATTCTTGCAACGAACTGTTTTAAAAATCAATTCCATTTGTCATTTTCCACCTTTTGTGGTAAACGTTAATTAGCGCAATTTCTTTATCGCCTGCAAATTCGTAGACATTTATGCTGACGACACTACAATCTATGGTAGCACATCAAAGACCGTAAACGACCAAGTTCTCTCTAATTCTCTCTCCTCTGGTCTTGAACATATGGTACAATGGGGAAAGAGATGGCTGGTTACTTTTAATGCATCTAAAAGCAAGCTTCTATCTCAACACCATCTACTCTCTGATGCTAATCTGGCTCTCGCCTTGGGGAGGCTTCATGTTTTGACAAGCTCCTGGGCTTGACCTTTACTTCTGACCTGAAATTGAACACGTATATAAAATCCATTGCCAAGGTCGCTGGAAAAATGGTGGATCCTTCTACCGCTCCAGTAGATATCTCACTCCTGATGCAATTGTCTACCTATATAAAAGCCAGGTACGGCCAATGATGGAGTACTGTTTCCACACCTGGGCAGGAGCTGCTGGAAGCAGCTTATCCTACCTTGACAGAGTTAAAAATAGACTTCGTAGCTTAGTGGGAGATGCCCTTTCCTCTTCCCTGCAACCTCTTTCCCACAGAAGAGATGTTGCAAGCCTGTCTCTATTTTATCGTTAGTTTAATGGCAAGTGCTCAGCTGAGCTTCAATCTATGCCCCCCCCCTTCGTCAAACCTTCACGAAAAACAGTCGTCTAGCCAAAACCACTATGAATAATTTCCCACACTCTTTATCTGTGCCTAAAACTAAATGTAGATTCCACGAACAAAGCTTCTTTCTTAAAACTGTACGCATGTGGAAGTCTCTTCCGATTGCCTGCTTTCTAGGTCCAACGTAAACAAGTTCTTGATGAAACATCCCCCTAAGTAATTCAATTTACAAAATTCCCACTACTTATGTTTACTACGCTATAATCACATTGACTAATGTATACCTATTAACCCTTATCCTTGAGTGGCCTCTAAAAGTCTAAAAAATGCAAACATGCGCATATATATATGATGATTGCAACGTCTATATATATATATACATACATACATACATACATACATACATACATTCATGCATACAAACGTACTCACAGAAAGAAAGAAAAAAGAAAGAAAAAAGAAACTGGAATCTAAGGAATATCGTTCCAATGATTATAGAGGCAACTGGACTCATGAAAAAAAACTTTTTTTTCAAAACTATCTGACAAACATAACCAGTGAACCAAGTACAAGAGGGATTAAAACAAGTGCACTGAAAGGGACTGTCAGAATCTTAAAAAAAAAAAAATCTCGTTGTTGGATATATGAGATAGCGGGTGAATGTTTGGCGTCTGGTAGGATGCCACATCCCTAGCTTGAACAAACTGATAAGAAAATAAAAAAAAAGATAGAGAGACAACCAGGCTGAGTAACGTCTCTCATATTAGAACAGCTTTTCTGTCCTTTTCAGCTTTCCCCCCCTAATATTTAGTGTCAATATAGGAACAGGACGTTCTCTCATCTTTTCTTTATTTTGAAAGTTGTGTTTGCATAAGTGAAACAGGCGGATGCAACAAAAAGACACTAAGCAAGATCTATTACGCACGCACACACACACACACACACACACACACACACACACACACACACATATATATATATATATATATATATATATATATATATATATATATATTCATGCGCGCGCACCTGCGCTCGAACAATTGCTATTTGATAAGAATCAGCGACCCAAGTCTACGCACCTTTTCACAGGAATGCGGCGCACGTTTAAGTGTTCTCCGCCTCATAATGAAGGATGAGAAAAAAAAAAAAATACCCGCCACCAAGAGCTTGATACGCCGCGAGCAATGTTTCAGAAATGCACAGGATGAAGAAAAAAAAAAAAAGAAAAAAGTAAAAAAAAGGAATTAGAGAAAGAAACAGAACAAAACATACACACCTGCAACACTTGTTGTAGCGACGTTGGTTTCACGTTTTCTTCTTTGAGAGTTTCTATCCTATGAAGATATCTCATTCTGTTCATATGTATGTATATATGTATGTATGTGTGTGTTTGTGTGTATGTATGTGTGTGCTGGGGTGGAGAGGGCTCCCGTAAGCCGTGGTGAAGGCAACCTTTCTAGGAGAAGCAAATCTCTGATTTAAAAAAACCATAAAGCGGGAGACCAATGCCCGCATTAAGCTGGTCTGCAGTTTAACTTGTTGCTGGCTATCTTGCTCTTGCTTGTTGCTGGATCTCAACTTTTTGAACCGAGAGAAAGACTTAGCTGTCGTACAAAGCTAAGACTCTGTAACATCATCTGTGTATAGATACTCCCTCAGGCATTTGTCTATAAAAATGGTCCTGTGGCGATGGAAGTCATTTTTGGGCTCATAGACTGTAAGTGCCTGAGGGAGTGGCACTCGTCTGACAAGACGTTGCAATCATCATGTATGTATGCCACATCTACTTCAAGAGGTGCAAATCTGCGGCGAGTGTGCAAAGTCATCTGAGATGGCATAGATGACTTGATGGGGAGAAATCAATGTGACGGAAATAATCTGGAAAGATGTAGCAATCATCATGTATGTATTTATCTATTTATTTATTTGTTCGTATGTCTATCTTTTTAGTTATATAATTCTGTTATATATATATATATATATATATATATATATATATATATATATATATATATATGAATATTAGTGTTGGGACGATTAATCGGAATCGGGAATCGGAAAAATCGGCACATTTAGGGGTATCGGAATCGGTATCGGAAAAATTTATGCCTATTTTCCGATGCCAAAACGATTCTTTTAATTGTCTTTTTTTAAAATTTGATTTTGTTTTAACCAAAATCTTCCATTTCTTTTTATTACATTTTCACCCCAAACAAGGCATATTGCCACTTTGTTGTAGGGGGCTACTATCAGGGACATAGGCCTCAGGGGTACTGTGTAGGGAGTTGGGCAGCAAGATGTCGGTTCACGTTGCACTTGAACTTCCGCATGTCAGTACAGTTGGGGAAGCAGGGACCCGGCAGGGAATTCCAAAATCTAGCTGTCCTGGGGAAGAAACTACTGGAGTAGAAGGCTCTCTTACATCTAGGGATCTCTACTGTGAAGGGGTGGGATTTAGCTGCTTGTCGGGTTTATCTGGGGTATTTACGTCGAGGGGGAACAAGTGCTTGCAGTTCATCAGAGCATTCACCGTTAAAGTACTTGTAGAAAAGGCAGAGGGATGCAACATTTCGTCGATGGGACAGGGGCTGAAGTTTAGATGACAGTTCAGAACCTCTCAGATTGACGACTCTTTTTTCAACCTTGTCTAGGAGCGAGAGACTAGTGGTAGATGCACCAGCCCAAATATGACAACAATACTCCATACATGGGCGAATGGTGGCCTTATAGAGGCATAGGATACTTTCGGACGTTAGTATCTTTCTAGCACGGTAGAGAGACCCTACCTTCTTCGCAGCGGTCCTGGCAATACTCTCGATGTAATTGTTCCAACTCATGTTTCCTGAGAGCGTTAGGCCGAGGAGTTTAAAAGATGTGCTTTCAGATAAAGAGTCATTGGCCATTGCTATTGGTGGTAGAGAAGGTTTCTTGTAATTATTGAAGGAAACGAGTTTAGTCTTGGCAGCATTGAATGTGACCATTCATTTATGTCCCCATTCCCCTACAGATCGGAGGTCATCCTCTAGTGCTTCTGCCATTTCTTTAGATATGTGTTCATTTGTTTTCCTGTCGTGTCTGTTATAGAGTGTGGTGTCGTCAGCATATATACCCATCTCACTGGCAATTTTGTCAGGGAGGTAATTTATGAATATTAGGAATAACAGAGGTCCCAGGATAGACCCCTAAGGCACTCCTGCATTTATAACGTATTGTTTAGATGTACGACCGTCGAGGACAACCTGGATTTTTCTCTTATCTAAGAAGGATTTAATTATGTCATGTATTCTTTCAGTGATACTATATGATCTGATTTTCCTAAGAAGACCTTCATGCCATACCCTGTCAAAAGCCTTAGATATATCTAGAGCTACCGCTCTATCCTCCCCCACTTTGTCCAGTGACTGGTATATACATTCTGAGATTACAGTTAGTATGTCTACTGTTGAACAGGCTTGTCTAAATCCATATTGTTGGTCAGTCAGAAGTTTAGCATCTGTAAGGTAATGGACTAGAGTTTGGTTAATTATTGTCTCAAATAGTTTGGCAAAAAGTGGGAGGAGGCTAATGGGGCGATAATTTGATGGGTCAGTTCTTTTGCCAGAATTCTTGAAAACTGGTACTACAGAATCATTTTTCCAGCAGGCAGGAAAGCAAGATTCATGAAGGCATTTGTAGTAAAGTTTGGAGAGAACTGGAGCTACTTCGGCGGAGCACGTTTTTAATAGCACAGCCGCGATGAGATCAAGTCCACATGCTTTTGCAGTGTCAAGATTTCTTATGATAGCATGCACCTGAGAAGGGATGATTTTCAGATCGTCTAGCGTGGCGTCTGTCCGCAAAGGTAAGTCAGGGAAGGGGTGGTTGGCAGGGTCCAGTATGGAGTTTGAGGCAAACCGACTGGCAAGCATGTTAGCCTTCTCAGTTGCAGAGCAAACAACCTCATGATTGTTGAATAGTGGGGGGATTGTTTATTCTCCATTATTTACTACACTATTGTAGATTTTCCAGAAGTCGCGGGTTCCTAATTTATGTGCTTCGATGCGTTTTTTGGTGGTTCCAGTAAATTCTCTCTTAGCTGTTGCTCTTTTTTTCTTACAGTTACTTCTGGCTTCTATATACTTCTGCCTTTTTGAAATGGACTTATGTCGGTTAAATCTGCGGTACGCATGCTGCCTTTGCGCGATGGCGGCTGCACAATTAGAAGTAAACCATTGGGGAGAGTGGGCCTTGCTATAAAATTTCCGTGTGGAAACATGTGCTTCAATTGCTGTTTTGAACCATTCAGTGGTCTCATTTGCGCACTGTTCAACAGGAAGTGAAAAAATATTTTGCCATTGGGCTTCCCAGTCAGCCTTTTTATAATATCTCGTTGTTTTGAGCAGTGGCTCTTCAGTTTTGGCCCTAAGGTTTAGGGCTATTTCAACTATTACCACTGCATGATCGGCGTCCTCAAGTGGGCTGTGGGCATTAGTTACACAGTCATCAGGAACTGTGGTCAGAAACAGATCTATAAATGATGCGTGTTGTTCTTGCTGGCCTGGGAAACGGGTTGGAAACGTAATCATCTGTGATAGGGAGTGAGATATAGAGAAGTTATATGTAGTCATACCAGCTGCGTCTGTGTGAGTAGAAAATCCAAGCCAGTTGCTGTGGTGGACATTGAAGTCACCAAACACATGCACTTGTGCGCTAGTGTCGAGGGAAAGTGCTGTATCTATGCTGTCAGAGACTTTTTTATTAGCGTACAGTCCTGGGTCGACGGAGCGCGATAGAGAAAATAAAAGTAGCTAATGTTATGTTGCATGTTAAGTCTAAAGCACATAAAGGCTTGATCGTCCGATTCTAGTTTAGTTTTTCTAGTCAAGGGGAGGATGTTCCGAATATATACTCCAAGCCCGTGCATATGTCTGTCAGAGTCCTTACGGCAGAGTGGGAGATATCCAAGCATGTTAAGTTAGAGGGGATGGAGAAGTGTAAGGTAGTCTCACTTAGTGCTATGATATCCGGGGTGTTTGTTAGGAGAAATGCTTCAACATCATTTAAATTAGTTCTAAGCCCACGGATGTTCGTAAATGCAAGCCTCAAGGGAGAAGGCAGGTTGGTTTTGTTTGAGTTTGGGCCTGGTTTTAGCATAATTGTTGATTGTATTGTCATTTTTTTTTAAGAGTTTCAGTTTAGGTAAGGGATGCTGAACAAGTGGTTATGCAGAATACCAGACATGCAACACAAGCAGACCATCAGTTGTCCTGCCATCTACTAGGATTGTGGCCCACCAGGGATGAGTGCAGGGTCCCTTTCCATGCGCGACGTGGCACTACAAACATCCCGATATTATACAACTGTTGATCGAACAGCCGCTCTAAGCGCTACCAAAGAGTTAGGGCACCTTTTCTACCAGTCGGGAAAAGCAGCCAGGATCTGTCTGTCCGGTACCCTCAACCCATCAGACGATGGTCAACCCAATCTACTTGTACTGGTATCATGGCATTTAAGCACTCCCAAGTGTCCAGTTTAAGGGATGGGATGTGTCGGGAGTGGGGAAAACGGCGTTCATTGCCCTAGTCAGGAAACAAGGTCGACCACTGAAGGTCTGTCGACTTCTTGTGATTCAACCTCTACGTCTA
This sequence comes from Euprymna scolopes, assembly GCF_053919585.1. Taxonomy (NCBI): domain Eukaryota; kingdom Metazoa; phylum Mollusca; class Cephalopoda; order Sepiida; family Sepiolidae; genus Euprymna; species Euprymna scolopes. The sequence goes on from NC_136495.1 coordinate 112,423,509, forward strand.
GCTAATAGGCAAAGAAGGAGTATGGAAGCCGGGCGATACACAGTGCCTATCTACTCCTTAAGCAGTTTAGGTTTGCAGACCGGTAATTTGTTTGAGTCACCAGCTCTAGGAAGGTTGTCATCCAAGACTGGAGAGACCTTCCTCCCCTTATGTTTAGCTTCAGAGTTTTCCTTCTCCTAGACGGATGACCTGGGAAGATCTGCGGGTCCATTATCACTGAGAGGGGGTTCCCCGCGCCTGGGTCCTAATACAGGTATTTCTGCGCCCCCACGTTGGTGGTTAATGTTAACGGGTTAGTTTACAAGGGTTATATATCAACTGAAAAATTATACTCCTCAAAGTGATTAAAGGGCATTGCTATTTCATTGTTTGTTACTGGAGGAGGGGCTGAGTAAGAGTTCATGCAGTGGAAGCAGCTATATTTGCAAACAGGTCTCTTTGAAGGAGTTAACATGGTTTGTTTTTCCTTTAGGTAAAAAAAAAAGTTTCCTTTTCTTATTTTTATGTTGGCTTAGGAATAGGATAATGCGTTGCAGAATGGTATGGTATTACGAATTAACTAGAAAAAAATGTACAAGCTCTGGATATTTTAGATAGCAGGAGAGTTAAGTTGTATATTCAGTAGATACAAGTAACGTAATTTTTTATATGACGTACATTACAGTACGGGTATAATTGGGAGTAAATTATATGCTATGTCGTATACAGTATGTATAGTACAATAAATAGTTATATGAGCATATTTCCAGTAGATGCGAATATATGGAGATTGTGGGTATTAAGTAGGTTACCATTTCTAATGAAAATATCTTCAGCTTTCGTTTAAAAATCAGGAAGTTGTATTTTGCATTAAAGAGTAACGGTTCAGTATTTGTATTTAACATTGCAAAGCTAGAAAGGGACAGCTATTGCGATGTAATATAGATAGTTGTAAATCTAAGTACAGACTATTGTTAGTGAGTATCCACCTGGATAAGAATAAACTAATGCATGACTAAGGGGTAGAAATGTACAGATGTTTAGTGATCATGACTTCCAATCGGTCAGCATGCGAAGGTTAAGGGCTGAAAGCTAAAGATCCCCATCTGAGTTGGGTGTATTGTATGAGTGTTAGTGGCGGCTTGGGGAGTAGAGCAGATTGTTAGTTTTCAGGAGAGGATTGCTGGTAATAATGATAAAATAATAAATATTTATTGATTTTAAAATGTCAGTAAAGCTAAAATCGATAGATCATCCCCCAAAAGGGTATTTTGACGTTCAGGAAAATGTCTACATATTTAACATGTGTTTTTACGAAAATCGGAGGAAAAAACAATTTTATAATTAAATAATTATAAATTTCTGAAGAATCGAAATCGGAATCGGTAATTGTATCGGAATCGTGAATTTTGTATCGGAATCGGGAAAAATATTGGAATAGTCCCATCACACATATATATATATATATATATATATATATATATATATATATATATATATATATATATATCTGTTCGCCTGTCTTTCTTTCTATTTATATAATTCTGTTAATATCTATCTATCCATCTATCTATCTATCTATCTATCTACTTTTGTTCATATCTATCTATCTATCGATCGATCGATCGATCTATCTATCTACTTCTGTTCATATCTATCTATCTATCTATCTATCGATCGATCGATGTGTCTATCTACTTCTGTTCATATCTATCTATCTATCTATCTATATACTTCTGTTCATATCTATCTATCTATCTATCTATTTCTGTTTATATCTATCTATCTATCTATCTATCTACCTATCTATGAGGTGAAGTTAATATATTGACCTATCTATTTAAATATTTTTTCTTACAGAAAAGAGGTTGTTAGTCTTGATCTACTCTACTCTATTGTTATTTTCATGGTATGTGTTCGACTGAGCTCCAATCCATACCACCACCACCTGTAAAATACTCACAACAAAAACTTGTCTAGCTACACCCACTGTAAATAATTTTTCTCTCTCTCTCTGTATATCTAAAGTTAAATGCCACTTTTATCCGAAAGAACTACAACCCCCCTCCACCGCGGAGAAGATTCCCAACTGATCACAGCATGGTCACTTTCAAGTTCAATGTGAACAAATTCAATGTTGTGCCGTCTTTTTAAATGATAAAATTCTGCCCAGTTTCAACCATTGTTACCAATCCTTAAGGTGCTGTCTCACTGTCAACCTGGCAAACTCATAAACCCTTATCCTCGAGTGGCTTTCAGTCCTTGATAAACGGTGATTTTTCGATGACAACGACGATTGGTCTTCTCTGGAACTTCGGTGGCAACAAGCTTTTTTCAAGGTCCTAGCACTCTAGAGAGAGAGAGAGAGAGAGAGAGAGAGAGAGAGAGAGGGAGAGAGAGAGAGAGAAAGAGAGAGAGAGCACTAAGCTGACCTCCTAGCAAAGGTCAGGTTAGTGCTCTCTCTCTATATATCTCTCTCTCTCCTCGTTGATACTATTATGTGTAGCATTGAGGTGAAGTTAATAAAATTTCTGCAGTTTTAATTCACTTAGATTATTATTATTATTATTATTAGCAATAGTATTATTATTATTATTATTAGTAGTAGTAGTAGTAGTAGTATTAGTATAATAGGATACTACTATATACTACAGTGTGACCCACTTAAAAGTAGCCCAAAATGTAGTACAGAGGAGGAACATTCTTTTGTTGTTTAAATTACCTGTAAAGTTATAAAAATGCTGAAAGTGCTCCCCTTTGACATCTATGCATTTCTGTTGATTCTCCTCATAACGTTGGTAATGTTCTCCTTTAGTTGGTCCAGATTGTGAGGATTATTTGTATAAACGTTTTGTTTTAAAGTCTCTCAAAGATAAAAAGAAAAAAAATCACATGATGACAAGTCCGGGGAATGTGGTGGCAATTGTTCCCTCTTCCGTAAACATGCCATGAACTCGTGTCAGTAATATGTGAGACGTGTGGCATGTAGCGCCATCTTGTTGGAAAAAGAATTGCATTTTGTCTTGTGGTGTCAGTTAATCGGTAAGAGAAAGATTAGAGACATTGGGCTATTTTTAAGTGGGTCACCCTATATCACATTCCTCCGTACGTGAATGGCGCCTAAGAAAAATCTTTTTGCAGTTGATTATATCAAATGAAAAAATACTGACGTGTCGTAGTTATTTGCGCTTAAATACCCTTGGCAATGCTATGGATCAGCAGTATGTCTCTTCTCGCAGCTATTGGTAACAAATGGCAACTTTTGTTCGACTAAAAGTGTTCAATGAATCGCTTAGAATTGTACGCTGTTTCGGCGTTAAATATCCCAGGCAAATGAAACTAAACGTCATTCTTAGCAATTAAAAAACAATTTACCTCTCTTCGATATCCTCGGGGACATCAGGCAATAATTATTCGAATCCTAACTAAATCTTTGAATTGGATTGAATTTGTCTTTGAATCGCTTCATTTGAGCGGTCTCAATATTTTATCATTACAACCCCACCCCCATCTCTTAGATGACCCATTTTTCTTTTGCTATACCATCCAACACCTCCTACTTCCGACAACCTTTGTTCATGTCTTTTGCAAGTTTTGGTGGCGCACTTCCCCACCCCCATCCGGATTTTTCACAACGTTTATTACCTATCGTTCTTCTCCATTGAAGTATTATGTTCGTTTCTTTATACGCCGTTCTTACCCCCCTCTCTTTATTTCTTTTTATTTATTTTCCTTTTATTTCATTTCTTTTTACGTTGCGTTGTGTGGATTTTGGTTTCTTTCTTTTCTTTTCTTTATTTCTGTTTTCTTTCTTTGTTTCTAGACGATTCTTCTTTCCTTCTCTCTTTTCGTTCGTTTGCTTCTCTTCTATTCCTCACTTGTTTTACTTTCTCTTCTCTTTCTTTAGAACCTTCCCCCTTCTTTTTTCCTTTCTATTTCTTCACCTCTCCTTTCTTTTACATCTTTGTATCGCTTTCTCTTCTTTTCTGCTTTCCCATAATTTTTTTTTATTCTATACTTAGAACCATCTACCTTTTTTTTCTAATTTTTCTTTCTTTCGATTTCTTCATTAAATCTCTCTCTCTCTCTCTCTCTCTCTCTCTCTCTCTCTCTCTCTCTCTCGTCAATATTCTTTTTTTGGTCCTCCGATTTATCAGAGATGGACCTATGTTTTCAGTGGCGTCCGTGCGTCCGTCCGTCCGTGCATCCGTCCGTGCGTCCGTTATTCCGGATGATTGCCAGATAACCGTCCATTAGTTTTTCCTAAAATTTTGCCACAAATTGTATTTCATTAAATAGATGTGCACAGTAAAAAATTTCTTTTGCGAAATTCTCGTTGTGTCCCCAGGGGTTCAAAAGAGGTAAAAAATGCCCCTAAATGGCCCAAAATGACACGTTTTGTCCCATAACTTTTGATTCACCCATTAGATTTTTCTTAAACTTGGCCAAAATGTGGAGCCCATTGTTCTTAATTATAAATCAAGTATGGGTGACCCCGCTTCTCCGGGGATTTTTACTGCTAAAAGCGCCCCTTTTTGTGGCTCTGTTGTCATATTTCTCAACAAAAACTTGATATGTCTGACTATGTAGTGGTTTTTCACGGTGGTCAACTCAAATATACATGTGTTTATGCCTAAAACTGCACCCATATCCATTTACACTGGGATTCGGTATTCCCAGGAGCTCAAAGGAGGTAAAAAAAAAAAAAAAACCGCCCCCAAATGACCAAAAATGACACTTTTTGCCCATAGCGTTTGATTCATCCATTAGATTTTCCTGAAACTTGGCCAAAACGGTGAGGCCATTGTTCTTAATATACATTCAGTATGGTTGACTCCGGCAAAATTCTGGTTCGCATTCCCTGGGACTCTAGGGCTAAAAAAAAAATACCTTTTTTGAGCTCTTTTTTCATATTACTCCTAAACTTGATATGTATGTCTATATAGTGGTTTTCCATGGTGCTGAATTCAAATATCCTTGTCTTAAGGCGTAAAACTGCAGCATTTGTCCATTTTCACTGGGATTCAGCGTTCCCAGGAGCTCAAAAGGGATCACAAATGCTCCAAAATTGCTAAAAATTACACTTTTTAACCCATAACTTCTGCCCTATCCATTAGATTTTTCTGAAACTTGGTGAAAATGTGAAAGCAACGTTAGCCCTTCACATTTCTTACATTCAACATATTTTTGTGGCATTATCTCACATGCAGCACCAGAGATGGAACACGCACGCGCGGCTCTTTTCTTTTCACTATATATTGTCTACTAACGGGAGACTTACTGAGTCGTAAAATATGCTGAAATATATTTTAATTCATGAAGATTTCGTATTTATTATTACATAGCAAATTCTCTATTGAATGCTATATTGTACCAGATATGTAGTAGTGATTTCAAAAGTTTTAAAAAATGACTTAGGTGCTATCAGCTTGAATCGAAACTAAAATATTTAAGGTGTTAGCCTCCTACCGATGTAAGTAGCGAGAGATAAGCCAAGAAAATTTAATATTAAACGATTTAAAGAAATGAATTGAATTTGGGCATGCGCATAAAGAAGTTAAAATCTATCGGCAAATTGAAATAAACATTTTGCGTTTCAATTTGCCGACATATGTCTGTACGCGTTATTCATTCATTCATTCAAATAAAAGATTTTACTCGCTATAAACTATCCTTGGTGTATGCTTGCCATTTCTTTTTAATTTCAATGTTATGCGAACATTAGTTTCAGAGTTTGCGGTTAAATATTTACAGACACACAGTACGTACATCTACTGCTTTAGTTATATAGATGATTAAAAAACACACAAACAAAAAAGTAAAACAACCCAAGAAGGTGATATCTTCTTGATCACCCGGATAGTGGCCTCCGCCATATTTGTTTAGGTTTTTTTCTTTCTATTTCAACACGTTCCTGTTAATCATCCCCAAAATGGCCGATAATCACGCCCAATGTAAATGTCTTAGAACATCATTCGACTTAAACACTTATAAACCATCAATGAAATGTATTTCAATCAATACGTTATTCGCAATACATACTTATACGAAGTGCATAATATGTTAAAGTGGCTATAAGCCACTCAAAACTTCTTTGTATATGTGGCACAATCACGTTGACATACCGGTTCACACCAGATCACTAAAGTTAACCAACGTTAAGCCTAGCCAGTACCAGATGGGTGGCCATTTGGGAAGGCGAGGCGCTGTATGTACCACGAGGTAGAAATACCAGGTTGAGAAACTGGCGCGGGCTATCTTTCTCTCGAGGGTAGATGGGAGTCTCTTAAGCCGTGGTAGGCCACCACCACCGAGAGAACATGATAGCGTAACGTCACTTCCTGATTAACTTGTAGGTATAGAAAGTTTCCGGTATTCAACCACGTGGTCACGCTAACAGGCATAAAAAATATGTCTACCGATTGTGTTACCGGTTGTCCATGTATGTTCTAAAGAGAAAGAACAATTCTCCATTTGGATAATAATTATTATAATTGCACATTGGGAGAATTTTAATCTAACAAAATACAGTAAGTGAACTCGTTTTTGAACTTTGTTTTCTTAGGGCTATCCGAGAAAGTCGAATATTTCATTTTATTTATTTTTCCTTTACTGCAAAACAAACAATTTTTATATAATATTTTTCAGTCCGTTCTTTTAATAATAAATAAAACGTTTCACTGAGTATTTCCAAATATTTTAAAGTTCGTATTTTTCACGTCAGTTTTTTTTTTTTTTAAGATCGCTGAATTTTCAATATTTTAGCAGCGGGCGTAATTTATTTTTTTGAAATATATTTAAAACTTCAAGTTTTTGTTTTTTATAACATTTTAACTGTAAATAATTTACATGACGAGTTTGTTTTACTATAGACATAGATTAAAAAATGTTGACGAAAAACAAATATATAACAAATAGAGCATACCGACATTTTTCTTTTAAAAATATATCGATAAACATTGTATGATTTTCGAAGCGATTACACGTTTTAAAGTGAGTAAAACCACTAAAAACCTTTCCAGATAGGTAGAAGAGTAACTTATCTTGCCTTTGATAACATTTATTTGTGATATATTTGTTTTTTGACAAATTTTTCGAATCTATGTGTGCAGTAAAACAAACCCAAAATGTAATTTAACTTGAAAATAATATTTAAAATACACGTGCGTACACTGCACAAACACCCTTATTATTATCACAATAATAAACGTAATAATATTAAGAAACTGGTGTAGATGATATCAACTGGCGCCACACCACACCAACTAGTTGTGAAGGGTCAGGGAGAATGAAAAGACCGAGGTGAAAGAGTACTGACCAAATCTCCAATGGAAGTGTGCAGTTCAAATCTGGTACCTTGGGGAAATAACTTATGATAACATTTATTTGGTATATTTTGATTTTTGACCACGTTTTCGAGTCTATGTGTACGATAATACAAACCCAAAATTTAATTTAACTTGGAAATAATATTTAAAATACGCGTGCGTACACTGCACAAGCACCCTTATTATTATCATAATAATAATAGTAATAATAATAAAAAAAACTGGTGTAGATGACCGACTGGCGCCACACCAACTAGTTGTGAAGGGTCAGGGAGGATGGAAAGACCGAGGTGGGTGAGTACTAACTAAATCTCCATTGGAAGTGTGCATTTCAAATCTGTTATCTTCTGGAGGCATTTTGTCACCCAAACCCCAGGAAACACCAATGACTGATGTCAACGAGAAATCAGTGACAACGGCTGTTTCCATAATCTGCAATCATCTGCACAAGTGGTCAAAAGGTGGAGAACACTGAACATCTTGAGAGACTTGTCACTTGGTCTCCAGGGAACACCACAGGTTACTGCCACTGAGCGATCACTGATGATGGCGTGTGAGACAACTAATACGCTACACATTTTGATGAAAAACATGGGGGGGGGTGGACATAGGAGAACAGAAAACCAAAACTTTAAATATAATTTCTGTATTTAAAGTAATAGTTATTTAAATATTTCAAAATATAATATTGTGGGCAAAATCCAGCTTCCCAATAAGGGGAACTCTGGATAGGAACAAAAATAATCTCAGTCATGAAAGATTTCGCCTCCACCGACCGAGGACACAAAAGGTGAAGAGTAGCATCAAAACAGATACTACTCTGTGATCTTGTTCCAAAGGCCAAAAAATATTTGTTTAATGTTTCTTTAATTGTTTGTCCCTAAATTCATAATTCAGTTTTATTAGTATTAAATTGTATATTGCTTTAAAATTACTTAATTTTACATAATATTTATATTTTATATTGAATAAAGTTCATTTTCAGTATTAATTGAACTGTGTTCATTTTTCTTTTTAAAAATGTTTTATCGCTCTTTTTCAAATAGCCCCTCATATAGTACTGGCAGTCTGACAAATCTTACCTACATTGCCTGCAGACATTTTTCAGTTAACAGGCCTTCTTCTTACTCTCGGTAAACGTGGGTAGGCACCCCATCTGGTGATGGCGTAACGATAAAAAATACCCTGGCGAAGCATCAAGTATTCAGCTACCGACAAAATTTGAATTACACTACAAACTCGTGCAGTGAGTTCAATCTCGGCTACGGCCGCGCTCGGTGAAAACTTCTTTGTGTCGTTTTTGGATGAGGATTGATAAATTTGGATTATGTGTATTATTTTTCTTACCTTGAATCTTATTCTCACAACGTTTCGGTCGAGGTAACCTCCGGCCTTTTCTCAGGTACGTCTTGGCAAACTAAGGAATCGGTAGGGAATTTCGAACTAAATTGTCCTTGTTTCGTTGCATATGGCTGTACAGAAGGTTTCAAACATGCAATCTGAGTTCATTGAAAATCTTTAATAAAACGACCCTTGTTGTGGATGTGGTATTCTGGTGAGTGAGAACTCTAGGAAAGACAAATCAAAGGTACAGTAACAAGGATGAGCATAGACTCCCTCCACACTAATTTTGTTTTGTTAACATCTGTTTGCGAAGTAAAACATATAAATCAGAGTGTAGTATATGTTCTGGTGCTACACTTAAGTTAATTCTGTCCTTAATCAGTAAAGGGTGACACACTTCCAGACTAAAGCAATTTTTTTAAAATTTTTGTATCCTAATCCAGAGTGCCCCCTCTTTCTGGGGATCTGGATATTCCTTCGCATTAAAAACGACCTTGAGTAAAATAGGAGCGTCAGGTAATTCTTATATATATATATATATATATATATATATATATATATATATATATATATATATATATATATATATATATATATAACCACTCGGTTGGGTGCGTTTTTGCCAGGAGATGGAAGTTATAATTTGTGGTGTTCCGCAGAGTCTGGGTGACAACAAGTTTCCCTAGATTTCTAGTACTCTCCACCTTTTTCGATAACCTTAGCAAATGAATTTGCGCTATCGCAACAGTCGCTTACCACTTATTTCTCATTATCAGCTATCACTGGTCTTCACTAGGGGCTGGGTAGTAATATGCTTCCCCACGGTCTCAGTCATTTTCGCACTCATCCAGTGGAGGTCTGGTTAGTGCTTCCTCTTCTCGGTCTTTCATACTCCTTGACCCTCCTCGATTATTTGATGTGGCGCCAGTAGTGCTGACTTCTATTTATTATTATTATTATTATTATTATTATTATTATTATTATTATTATTATTATTATTATTATTATTATTATTATTATTATTATTCACTAGACGTTTTCACACTGGCCATCATCAAAGATTTGTCTCTGACAACAATCTGCGGTTTTCTCTGGAGTCTGAATGACAACAAGTCTATTCTTCTTCTTCTTCTTCTTCTTCTTCTTCTTCTTCTTCTTATTATTATTATTATTATTATTATTGACTCACAAGGAGCTTTCATACAAGCCATCAAAGATCTCTCCTTTACAACAGACTGTGGTGTTCACTGGAAGCTGAGTGAAAACAAGTCTTCCCAGGTTTCCAGTACTCTCCACATTTTTCGATAACATTTGCAAATAAATTTGCATTATCGCAACAGCTGATTGCCATTGATTTCTCATTGGCAGTAGCTATTGGTCTTTGCTGGGTTTTGAGTGGCACTAAACCCTCCTAAGGTCCCAATTCTCTTCGCACTTATTCGGCTGAGGTCTGGCCAGTTCATCGGTCTTTCCTTCCTCCTTGACTACTTGGTTACTTGTTTTCGCTCTTTTTTGGGGGGCCATGCGGTGGTGTGGCAATTGGGATAGGGTTGGGTTAGAGAACTTATAGAGTGTTTCATGTTTTGCCTTTGTAGCATTTTGTCTGGGTCGAACTTGTTGTTCCTGTGTGTTGGTTTCCACATTCAAGGGGGTTTCTTAATATTTCAGCTGTTTCCATTATTGCTGTTCGTTGCATTTTTCCAGTCATTCCTTTGATCCCAATTTCTCCCATTATTTTCCCCAAGTTTTTCAGTATTGTTCCTAGTGCTCCTACTATTATAGGTATTATTTTAATTTTATTCATCTTCCATATCCCTTTCAGATCTCTGGTTAGCTCTGTGTATTTGCTCCGTTTCTCCTTTTCTTTGATATTCACCCCGTGGTCAGCTGGAATAGCATAGTCTACGATTTGACAGGATTTTTATTTCTTGTTTATTATTACGACATCCGGTCTTCTTGCTTGGATGGGGTTATCAGTTTGTATGTCCATGTCCCATAGGATTTTATGATTCTCGTTTTCAAGTACTGTTGCCGGCTTATGTTTGTACCACTTGTCTGTGCGTTCGAGATGAAGTTATTTGCATAATTCCCAGTGTACTACCATTCCCACTTGGTCGTGTCTGTTCTTGTATTTCTTATGCGCCAGTTTGCTGCATTCACTTATTATATGGTTTATCGTCTCCTCTCTTTGTCCACAGAGTCTGCATTTGCTGTTTTCCTGTGTTTTGTCGATCTTTGCTTTGATGTGGTTGGTTCTTATCGAGTTGTCTTGTGCTGCAGTTATTAGGGATTCAGTCTCTGGGCTTATGTGTCCTTTTTGCATCCATGTCCAAGTGTTTTCGTTATTTTCATCTTTTGTCATCCTTATGAATCTTCCGTGTAGTGATTTCTCTTTCCACATTTCTTTTTTGTCTCATCCTTTGTCTCTGTTTTCTGGTTTATTGATTTTTTCAGTGTCTCTCGCTGCTATGATTATCCTTTCAGTGTTTTGCATTAAGTATTTTTCTTGTTATATTTTGTTGTCATCCACACCGTCTTCTATATTAACCAGTCCCCTCCCACCGTCTTTGCTTTTTACGTAGAGTAGGTCAATATTGTCCTTCGGATGTAGTACGTTGTGCATGCTCATGAGTTTCCTGGTCTTCTGATCGAGTTGTCTCAGTTATTCGTTAGTCCACCCTATGAACGGTCAAGAATATCTTACTAGTGATACTGCCCATGTATTTATGCCTTTTATCAGGTTTCTGCTATATAATTTGGTTTCGAGAAATTTTCTTGATCTCCTGAGGTATTCCTTTCCAATTCTCTATTTCATTTCTGTTGCTTTGATGATGTCTGGTTCCAGTACTCCTAGGTATTTATACGCGTTTTCTTGCCCTAGTTCCCTCATCTCCGTTTGGTTGGGTAGTTCCATGCCTTCTGTCGTCTCTAGTTTTCCCTTTCTTATAACTAGTAGTGCGCACTTTTCCATACCAAACTCTATTTGGATATACAGGCTGAAGATCCTGGTGGTATTTATTAATGTCTCTAGTTCATTTTTGGTCCTCGCAAAGAGTTTTGGATCGTCCATGTACATCAGGTGGTTCATTTTTTCCTCCGTGTTAGAGAACTTGTATCCAGCTTGGCACTTTCTCAGTGTATTGTTCAAGGGCATCATGGCTATGATGAACAGTAATGGTGATAGTGAATCTCCTTGGAAGATACCTATTTGTATGTTGTTGTTGTTCTTCTTCTTCTTCTTCTTCTTCTTCTTCTTTTTCTTCTTCTTCTTATTATTATTATTGGTCATCACAATTATTGACGGGAAGAAGTTTTTATCTTAGTAGCATTACATAAACCATTCCACTAAAGGCCGCAGGTGATTTCCTAAGGATTTCCCATATAAGACGTTTAGAGTAAATTGTTATTCATTGAATGTATATATGATGACGACAGATCCGAAGTGTGAAATGTATATAGCAGCTTGTGTTGATTGAAGCTTAGCTTGATCGTCTGTGTGAAAAGATTTTTGAATTTGGACACGCTGTCATCGTCATAGGCCGTCGAGGGACATTGTTGGTTTGTCGCATATGGCATCGACGTTTCTTTGTTCGACACGAACTCGTGCCATCGAAACGATCCGATTACTTGTATCAATTTCAGTCGATAAAAAGCAAGTCTCGTGGTCCGAATAAAACTCACTGTGAAACATCGACCAAGTAGGCAACGTACACACACGTTAGTGTAAGTAGGAAAAATAGAACAAATGAGATAAACAAACGTCCGAATAAAGATTTGTAAACAGATCCAATATAAAGGTATAAAAATAGCTACACACACACACACACACACACACACACACACACACACACACACACACACACACACACACACACACACACACACACACGTGAACGCGTTTATGTGTCTGCCTGTGTGCCTGTCTGTCTGTGTGTGAGTGTACATTACCCTACGCAATAACTCTGTCAATTTTTAGTCTACAGACTCGAAATTTTATATACAGAGTACTGAGATTTTGGAAAATCTATGTGATCGGTTTTCGGCCAGAAATTTGGCTGTTAAGGGGTAGAAGTCCAATAATTTGACCTTTGAGAACTCTACCAAACTCCTCCGACAATTTTGGGTCTAAACACTCGAAATTTTAGACAAACGTTCCTTGCACATGGATCTAACTTAATAACTTGATTTGAGCCCCAAACAATAAATTCTTCCTCTTGTTTCGATTGTCTAGCCTTAATTTAAACTGTTATGACTTACAATAAGCCACAAAGAAAACAGAACAACGGAATAGAGTTTAAACAATGTATTACTGGAACAACAACGTAAAAAGGTTACAACTGAAAAGAGTAGTAAAAGTCACTTAGCAGGTGAGGGTCGCTCTGGTGTTTAATCCACACTTAGGATCAAAAGGTCTATGGTTTATATAATGGATAGAACAGTCCCTTTGGAGGGTGATTCCCCCCAAAACACCCCCTCCCAAGCTGATTTCCGCGGTTGTGAAAATCAGAATATTTTCATTTTGGGGTAGACCACCAAAGGATCTGTGCGCTTCGTCTTTCTGCCGGAGCGTTTCGGTTCTGGCATCCCTTCTGGAGGGTCTATGTCAAAACAGTCATACACAGTTTCAATTGCCTCACTGCCGTCCTGCGGTGGTTCTTCTTGATCCTCGTAGAAGCGTTTCCTGGTTTGGTTCAGGTGCCTCTTATGTTGGAACTTCGGGCCCTGAATGATGTATGTAACATGGCTGATTCTTCGTAAGATCGTGCCATGTTCCCAGAAAGAAACTTTATTTTTAAAATGTCTAAAATACACGTTATCTCCGCTGTTAAACCGTTTCGTTGGCATTGTAGAGGTTCTGTTGTGTATTATGTGTTTGTGTAGCAGTTTATCAAATACGGATTTTATTCTCCGTCCAAACATGATTTCTGCTGGTGATCCCGCATTTGGTTTGTTCGGATTTTTCGTGATTCTATAAACCTGCAGAAATTGCTGAAGGGCCTTTTCTGTCGATGTACCGGGCGCCTTTTTTAATGCCCTTTTAAACGTATCGACGAAGTGTTCGACCTGGCCGTTGCTTCTGGCGTGGTACTGGGGTGTCGTAATATGCTTGACTTGATACGTCTCACAGAATTCTCTGAACTCTGTCGAGGTGAACTGTGTAGCGTTGTCGCTAACCAGACAGTCTACAACCCCAAACCGAGCAAACAATTCCAATAAAAAATTTTTCGTTGTTGCCGTGGTCGTTTTTTTGCATCTTAGTACCTCTGGCCATTTAGAGTAAGAGTCAACTACTATCAGGTAGTAAAAATCTTCCACAGGTCTCGCATAATCGATGTTGATCCTCAACCATGGTTCAGCCTTAGGCCAAGGTTTATATGTTATCGGTGGTGCTTTTGCAGCCAAAGCATAGCCTTTGCATCTGTTCACCATGTTGGTAATATCTTGGTCCATAGCTGGCCAATAAACAAAACTTCTCATTAGGCTTTTCATTCTGTTTATTCCTGGATGCCCCATGTGAAAATCCCTGAGAATTATTTTTTGAAGGGTTTAGGAAATGACAACCCTTTCACCGTATAACAGTATTTCGTCGCAACCAGAAAAAATGCCTGAACTGGTGTCACCTAGTCCTAATTTCTGCTTCGTGGCTTGAATGAAATTGTCATTTAGGGATTCTAACTTAATTTCCTAGAGTGTGACCAGAAATTCGCGGATAATATTGTTTATCATGGTTTTTACATCACTATTAATACGTAGTGCCGCGATTACTGAATCTTCAAGAGGTTCCATTTTGGCAGGAATCAGTCTCGATAGACCGTCTGACTGGGCTAGTTGTTTTGAGGGGAGATATTGAATTGTAAAATTATAGTTCAGCAGAATAGTTCCCCATCTTAATAGTCGATTCGCAGTGAATGTTTGAAGTCCTTTTTTTTATCCAAAAATGGATGTCAACGCTTATGGTCGGTTTGTAGAAAAAATGTATTCCGTACAAGAACCGGTGGAATTTTGAAACTGCAAATATAATTCCTAGGGCCTCTTTCTTGATCTGAGAATAATTCTTTTCCACTGGCAAGAGAGTCCGTGATGCGAAAGCAGTAGGCTGTTTCGAGCCATCCGGCATTCGATGTAGCATGCACGCCCCGACGCTATACTGACTAGCGTCGCTAGCTACTATTATGTCCAACTGCGGGTTGAAATGCGCTAGGAATAGTTTTGAAGCCAGGATACTTTTTATTTCTTGGAATGACGTCTGGCAATCTTCTGTCCACTCCCAAGCCTTATCCCTTTTCAGCAATTCATTAAGTGGTGCGCGCAATTTGTGCATATTTAGGATGAACCCTTGGTAATAATTTGCCAAACCTAAAATATTCTGCAATTGAGTTATGTTTACATGTGCCGGCATTTCTTAAATAGCGGTCGCCCTATCTGGGTCTGGGCGTCTGCCGTCTTTATCGATTATTTGGCCCAGGTATTTAATTGTTTGTAAAAAGAACTGCCATTTATCTGCTTTGATCTTAAATCCATAATCTTGTATTCCACTGAATACTTGTCTGATATGTTTTTCATGTTCCCCACTGCTTTTCCTCACTATGATAATGTCATCAAGATATTTGATTGCGGTATCCAAGCCGGATAGCACAGTATCCATTACTTGCTGGAATATTGCGGGTACCACCTTGACGTCAAACGTGAGTCTTTCGTATCTGTACAAACCCCGATGAGTGTTAATATAGTGGAGGTTAACGCTTTTGTCGTTTACCGGAATCTGTAGGTAAGCGTCGCTTAGGTTGATCTTAGAAAAAAACTTGCCGCCATTTAATTTCGTGAACATTTCTTCTGGAATAGGTAATGAATAGTGAAAATCTTCTAAGGACCCGTTGAGTCCGGTCGCGAAGTCGGCGCAAACGCGAATTTCCCCGGACCTTTTTTTTACGTAAACTGCCGGAACAGCTCACTCACTATATTCAATTTTAGTCAGTATACCGATGCTTTCTAATTTGTCCAGTTCCTGATTTATTTTGTTCAGGGAAACGAACGGGACATTACATTTCTTTTTAAACACCGGTTGTGTGCCAGGTTTCAACTTAAAATCTGCGGCCATTTTTGTACATCTCCCCAGGCCGGGAGTAAATACGTTATAAGTTTCTCCGTTTCTGCTGGGCGGGTATCTATTTTCTTGCAGAATGTGGATAGAGGAAGATCCCAGAGACGAAACTCCTTCATGTTGTCAGAACCAAACAGGTTCTCACTATCTTTTAGCACATACAATCTTAGTTTTTTTTTGTTTTCCCCCGTAAAGTGACGTTTGTAATTAATTCACCTTCAAAATGAATTTTTGTACCATTAACGGCCGTCGCCGTTCTGTTAGTTTTTAACATAGTCGGCTTTCGTAATATTTTTCACGTTTTGAGATTTATTATTGAAAGATCCGATCCACTGTCTAATTGGAATTTAATAGCCTTGCCGAAAATGTTAACCGTTACATATTTGCGTAGATTTTCATCTACGACGTCCTTTGTTCTGGTTTGACGTACGCAGCTTCTATTCTGAGTTTTCCTACAGTGCGAACTTTTATGACCGATCTTATTGATTGCATAAATGGCATCTTTTTGTTAAAAATGGGCAAAACCTTACCCAATGTATTCTACCACATCTGAAACAAGCGCTCGGTGCTTTTAGTTTTTCTGAGTTTCGGTGGTTAGTGTCTTAGTTACTTTTTTATATTCGCGATGCCTGCTTCGATATTTTTTGCATCGTTTTTTTATAATTTCTATTTTTTGACAATCCTCAGTCAATTTTTGAAGTGTTAAGTTCGGTTCATTTTCTAATTTTGTAAGGACTCTGCGCCTGATTTCCGCATCTTTCCCCAAGGTTAATCCTTGCGATAACACAAGAAATTTAAAATTGTCTGCTGTTAGTTCAGACAACTTAAAGTCATCATAGTGTTTGTTCACTACAGCTGTGTTGGTGGCAAAATCGTCATTATCGTCTTTTACCACATTCAAACATCTCCAATGCTTATGGAAAAGAGACGTTTTCGACGAGAAAAGTTCTGTTAACAAATTTACCGTCTCATTGAATGATAAATCTGCTGTTTTCCCAGGCAAGATGTAATCCACGAATTTATCATGCTCAGCCGTTTCCAATCTTCGTAGTAGAAGTCTGGTTTTCTTTTGATCAGACCACTTGCTGCTATAACGATGTAGGATCCGGCACCATTTATAACGCTACCGATGTGGCAGGTTTCGTACCTTGTCTCGCTACAAGTTGGCCTGTTGATCGTCCTTACCCACTGTGTTTTCATGTAGGGGCGCTTTTCCTCTCGATCGAATTGTCTTTGTTTCCATGTGTAGGGAGTCTCCGAGTACATCAATCACTCCGCTGGTCCTTGCGGCTTGCTGAAAAATCAAGAGTCCTCACCACAAACAAACAGAACTCCGGGTTATAACAGCAACAAACTATTTATTGTTTTCATTACTTCATAACAACTACTGTCTAACTTGAGGCGACTGACTATAGCAGTGAACGATGTAAGACCAGACCAGTAAGTCACAGAGTTCCCATCATAACATCAAGCCCTGAAGGGCCCCCCAAATCGGGAGCGCTGGACAAGCCCAGCCGCTCGGTTTGCTGGCTACGATTCCTCTGCTTAGAAATCCTTTTTCTAAATCTAACCCCTTTTTCCCCACCTCTCATTAAGAGAGTGGTTACAAACACCTTTCTTTCTTTCTCTTAGAGCTTATATCTACCAAACCTCAACCCCCACCTGCACTGAGGTTTTTACTTATTACCAATTAGGCGTGATTAGTCACCCCAGGTCGAACAATGCCTGGCGTTGACCCCTACTCTTGACCCCCATTCTTCATCTTCCTCAACAGAGATTTTAAAAACAACCTTTCCGTTGTTAACAGATATATAACAGCAATTTTATTATTTGCTTTTTCTCTTTCTGACAAAATCCCATAGACATTTGTTTTATCCCAATCAGACATTAACACCCCCTCTTCTGCCCTCTCTTCCTCTATTTGAAAAACAAGACCATCTCTTTTGACATGTAGATAATTCCAAATCTGTCTCCCTTTTTGAGGCAACATCTGCTTTGCGTCTAACAAGCTTACAATGACACATCGGCGGCTGGTCCTATTTTCCTAGCTAAGGTTTTGCATTTCTCTGCACTCCTTCACTCAATCCCGTCCGGTCAAACATCGCCTCTCACCGCAATATGCACCTCGCTGCATGCATGCATGACACCAATAGTGTCATACTGCAGTCTATATTAAAAAAAAATCTTCATAACGCCGAAAATACGCTGCGAATGATTTTTCCTCTTCCTCGTATTTAAAATTGTCTATCGCGGTCCATATTGTATTCTGAGAAAATGCTGAATTGCTTTCTGTGTTCGCATTATTCTTTAAAATTTCTGTAAGTAATTCCTCTGTTCGTAATTGACGTTCTGCTAACTGTTTTTGAACTTTTTGCTGTGCCTCGGTTCGTATTTGACATTCCGCTAACTATTTTTGCAATTCCTTTTGCTGTTCCTCGAATCGTATTTGACGTTCGGTCCAGTGTTTTTCGAATTGTGACTGACGCTTTGCGGCATCGATATGCTATTTGGTAAAATGTTCCAACGCTACTTTTAATCCGTCCATTTTGCTTTGTCAGCATTAGCAATTTCAAAACGTTCGCTGAATTTTACAAAACCGTTTTATTCTTTCTTATTTCTTCCTCCAGACAATAAAACGAACAGAAAAAACATAAATATATAAAAAGTTCATTGGCTAAAGAAAAAAATATCAAGTGTATATTTTTCTCCAGAGAAAAAAATAACGCCCGATTTTAGCAGCGAAAACCACAAGTGACGAATTCTTTTTCCAAAAGTATAAAAATTTATCTTTATAAGTCGCGACGAATCTTTTTCTTTTTGCAAAAGTACAGCGCTATCTTTGAAAGTCGTGACGAACTTTTTCTTTTCAACTCTTTTTTTCCCGTAATGATCTGCATTTTTTTAAAAGTTACCGTGAACCTTTCAGTTGCAAGTGTTATGTTAGGCATTTCCTTAGACTTGATAACATTTGAGTCCGACGTCGTTAGTATTTTTAGAATACTATTTCAACGCAAGTATTTTATTTCAATGTCGTTACTGGTTTCGATTTTAGTATGCTCTTTGAATCCAATGTCGTCAGTGTTTAGTTTTTTAGAACACTGTTTTTAAATGTGAGTACGTTCTCCGAATCCAATGACGCCAGTGTTATGGCTTGCAATAAGCCACAAAGAAAACAGAACAACGGAATAGAGTTTAAACAATGTATTACTGGAACAACAACGTAAAAAGGTTACAACTGAAAAGATTAGTAAACATCACCGAGCAGGTGAGGGTCGCTCTGATGTTTAATCTACACCTGGGATCAAAAGGTCTATGGTTTATATAATGGATAGAACAGACCATTTGAAGGGCGATTCCCCCATAACATAAACCTACGTCACTTCCGGTTTGGCGGTGCTCGAAACAGCAAAGACGTCAGTTTTTCCCCGTTCTTTTCCTCCTTTGCGGTACGGGTTCAAGCCTGCCTTCCTATTACCACTTTTTTTTTGCTCAACATGCACCTCCAAACACCCGGGCAACGCCGGGCACCCATGCTAATATATATATAAAAGTGAAAATTTCTGTCTGTCTGTCTGTGTACATTTCCCTACACAATAACTCCGTCAACTTTCAGTCTACAGATTCGAAATTTGATATACAGTGTACTGAGATTTGGGATAATCTTTGTGATCGGTTTTCGGCCAGAAATTTTGCTGTTAAGGGGTCAAAGTTTAACGATTTGACCTTTGAGAACTTTACCAAACTCCTCCGCCAATTTTGGGTTTAAACACTTGAAATTTTAGATATAAGTTCCTTGGACATGGATCTAACTTAACTTGATTTGAGCCCCAAACAATAAATGTTAAGGGGTCATAATAGGGGTCTAAGTAAAAAAAAAAAATTTGATCTTCGGTCTCTACTAAATTACTAAAGACAGTTTCTGGTCTAAATATTTGAAATTTTACATAAAGGGTATTCAGAGATAGGGCAAACTTTTTAATCGGTTTGGATCGTAAATTTGAGTGACCAACATATAAATGTATGCATGTATGTATGTATGTATACATGTATGTATGTGTGCATATCTGCCTAAAAATTTCGACAGAGCCGACGGATTTTCACAAGACACGTTTCATTTTGAAGTTCGACTTTTCAGACGACAAATATCGAAAAATTGGCTAAAAACATTAATTTCGTCACCCTTAACTGGCCACTTTTCTACAGGGAGGGTTCGCTTTTTTCGCCGATATTTTCGAAAGTCTTTTCGATTGTCTAGCCTAAATTTAGACCTACGTAATTCCGATTTGGCGGTGGTCGTAATAGCAAAGACGTCACGTTTTTTCACGTTCTTTTCCTCCTTCGCAGTAGGAGTTCGAGCCTGCCTTCCTACTACCACATTGCTCAACGCACACCTCTAAACACCCGGGCAACGCCGGGCACCCATTCTAGTATATATATATATATATAAGTGAAAATGTCAGTGTCTGTGTCTGTTTGTGTACATTTACCTACGCAGTAACTCTATCAATTTTCAGTCTACAGACTCGAGATTTAACATAAGGTATATTGAGATTTGGGAAAATCATTTTGATTGATTTTTGGCCAGAAATTTGGCTGTCCAAGGGGTCAAAGTTCAACAATTTGACCTTCGAGAATTCTACCAAACTTCCCCGTCAATTTTGTGTCTAAACATTTGAAATTTTGGATATAGGTTCTTCGTACAAAAAAATACATGATTTGACTGCCATTAGCTATAATCGAAACCGAAACCAAAACTTATAAAGACTTCTTGGTAAAATTATTTATTACAACAAATGGAAGTCCATAACAATTAAACGACAGTCACTCGGATGTAAGCGTGACACACAAAATAAATAATACACACGCAATCCTATTAATATATAGATACAAAATACTACTACTACTAATACTACTACTAATTATTAGTATTATTATTACCATTATTATTATTAGTAGTAGTAGTATTAGTAGTAGTCCTACTACTAATGATAATAATACAAAGGCGCTTTATATAATTTCCTCGTGTGTCTACTGTAACCGTCGGACGCAAAGGGGCATAACTTTATTCTGACATCATGTAATTAATACCAGTAGAAACCAATTAAATTTTTTTTTTCTATATAATATTAGTCTTGAACCAGACGATAATTGTATGATAAATGCCTTAGTATAAATCAAGACCAACAGGTGTACAAGTTTTTTTCTTCTTTTCTTCCTTAAACGGGTGACACATCTTAATGAGATGCGATCAAAGATTGATCGACCGAGATTAACGCGGAAATAAACATACACAAAGTAAATGAATAGCTGTTTGTTCTAGGGGATCTTTGATGCACGTTTTTCTATCGTTTCTTTATGTCTGCTCCTGTACTTGCTCATATTACGTATATATCTTACATTGCTTAGCATGTACTCTATATGAGCCTACCTCACGTGTAGAGTTTAGGTTTTTGAATTGCCAGACACGTACACGGGCGTTGCCCGGGAAAATTGAAGCACCTAAAGAACTCATGCTCTGTGCCCTGAACCTCATATATATGTTATTATTTGATTTTTTTAAAA
The DNA here is from genome assembly GCF_053919585.1 of Euprymna scolopes. NCBI lineage: Eukaryota > Metazoa > Mollusca > Cephalopoda > Sepiida > Sepiolidae > Euprymna > Euprymna scolopes. The sequence continues at coordinate 112,444,824 of NC_136495.1, forward strand.
TAACTATTTAAAACACCCGCCCCAAAAAGAAAGAGAAGGGGGGAGCTTTTTTGTAGTTAAGTGAAGAGTCTAGGGAAACTAAGAGTCAAAATAAAAATGGCATCATGCCGACACTAGGAAGAAATAGTTATGCTGTAAAGATTTTTTGACGAACGTGGGTGGCAGTGTCAGTAGATCTGAGCGTGTGAGTTAAAATCTCATAGAAGGAACAATACTAGTCCATCGTTATTTCCATGTAAGATGCTCAACCTCGCTTTTTTTTACATATGAGTCACCACTTATTAAGGCCCAGAGGCCATTCGAGGATAAGGGTTAAAGAGTGTACAGTAGTCAATGGGACCATATCATAGTAATCGTTAGAAGTGTAAGTTTTGTAAACTGGATTACTTAAGGTGAACAGCTAATCAAGAACTTGTTTACATTGGACTTGAAGACGACCATATTGTAGTCAGCTGGAAAGCAGGCAAACAGAAGACAGTTCCACAGGTGTGCAGTTCTAAGAAAGAAGCTTTGTTCATGGAATCTACGTTTAGGTTTAGGTATAGATAAAGAGTGTGGAAAATTATTGATGATGTTTTCAGTTAGACGGGTGTTTCTCTTGAAAGTTTTGCGGGTGGGTAACTATATATTGGAACTCAATCGAGCACTTGCCATGAAAATAACGATAAAGCAGAGAAGAACTTGCAACATCTCTTCTGTGAGAAAGAGGTTGCAGGGAAGAGAAAAAGACATCCCCTACGAGGCTACGAAATCTATTTTTAATTCTCTCAAGGTCATTCTAGAAGCTCCTGCTCAGATGTGGCAACAATACTCCATTCTTGGAGGTACCTGGCTCTTATATAGTTAGAGAACTGCATCAGCAGTGAAATATCTACTGGATCAATAGAAGAAGCCCACTATTTTTCCAGCGACCATCGATTTGATGTACATGTTCCATTTCAGATCAGGATTAAAGGGGAAGCCCAGAAGCTTGTCAAAACATGAAATCTCCCCAAGATGAAAGCCATTCATTTCAATTGATCCTGAACATTTTTTAATTTATTTTTCAAAGTTGCATGTAACACCACATATAAAATCAGTAAATGGGGACTTACTGTTTTTTAGGACTGAGATGGTTGGTGTCTTTGATTTTTCGGGATAACATCCCTTTGTCAAAAAGAAATAAGGTGCAAAAACCGATTAGTGTTTCAAAAGAGAAAAAACGCTATGGTAATATTCTGTTATATGCGACTTTGAAAAATAAATATACGTACAGTATTTCACTATTCTACAAGATTTCCACCTGTTTATCTATTTTTTAATATTTTCCACACCACTTCTCACACCAACATTGATGTTGCCTTGGAATGAATAAGGATCAACAAATGTTTCATCCTCCCATATTTTGTTGCCATCGAAATCGAAGAAATCGTCCATTTTTCAATCAAATCAATTGATTACCTGCTATAGTTGAGAACTCACTTCACTGCATCGGAAAGAAGATTCACATGTATCCTCGCAGTAACTTACCCCGCAATACATTGTAGTTTACATTGCACTGTAGAGAACCTACCGCTGATTTTATACAATCACTTTATAAAGCGGCTTGAAGTAAAGTTTAAAATGAAAAGTCATGTATTATAGGTCAATTGTGCTCTAAACAGAAACATTCATTCTGAACGCGCCTCTGTCATATCAAAGAACATATTGTTAATTTTGTATGCCGGGCTTTTCTGCTCTTGCGGTGGTAATGGCTTGAATTAAACTTTAAAATGCAGAAGTCAAGTATCATAGTGCAGCTGTACTCTAAACAGAAACATTTATTACGAACGCGTCCCTGTCATATTAACGAACCTAACAAAACTACTGAAATACACTTGTGATGTTAGGCTGTTTTTTCTTTCATCAGATTTTTTTGATTATCAATACTTTGTACAAGACATCCCGATACATAACCTATTTAAGAACACTGTCAGGCAGATAATGTACATTTGTGTAAAAATTAAAAAAAAAAAAATGGTCCAGTCGTTTAGGAGTCCATAAGTAAAGAACTCACACACACATACACACAGATACACACATATACACACAGACAAAATTTCTTTTATATAATAGTAGAAATGATTACTAAATATCAGCATCATAATGTTGTTGCAACTTTGAAACGAGAAGCTCTCGAAGTAGCTACTACTTGCTAATTAAGAACGGGTAAAGCAAACACATACACACATACACACATACACGCAAACATACACACTTTTCTTTTCATACACACACACATACACACACATTTCTTTTTTCTTATAACAAGCTTTACTCTCTTTTGAGTTTGTATTAAGCGTTGTTATTTTTTTTTACACAGGAATCACCACTTATCAAGGCCCGGACGCCACTCGAGTATAAGAGTTAATCGATAAACATTAGTCACTGTAATTATAGCGTAGTAAACATAAGTAGTGGGAATTTTGTAAATTGGATTACTTAGGGTACGGTTTATCAAGAACTTGTTAACATTGGACTTGAAGACAATCAGATTGTAGGCAGCTGGAAAGCAGGCAATCGGAAGAGAGTTCCAAAGACGTGCAGTTATAAGAAAGAAGCTTTGTTAATGGAATCTACGTTTAGGTTTAGGCACAGATAAAGAGTGTGGGAAATTATTGATAGTGGTTTTGGCTAGACGAGTGTTTTTCATGAAAGTTTGGCGAGGGGACCATAGATTGAAGCTCAGATGAACACTTGCCATGAAAAGCAGAGACAGGCTCGCAACGTCGCTTCTGTGGGAAAGAGGTTGCAAGGAAGAGAAAAAGGCATCCCCCACTAAGGTACGAAATCTATTTTGAACTCTGTCAAGTTAGTATAAGCTGCTTCTAGCAGCACCTGGCCAGATGTTGCGAGAGTATTCCATCGTTGGCCGTACTTGACTTTTATATAGGTAGAGAATTGCATCAGGAGATAGATATCTACTGGAACGGTAGAAAGATCCCACCATTTTTCCAGCGGCCTTGGCAATGGATTTGATATACGTGTTCCATTTCAGATTGGGAGTAAAGGTCAAGCCCAGAAGCTTGTCAAAACATGAAGCCTCCCCAAGACGAGAGCCGTTCATTTCAATTGATGCCAGATGGATATCAGAGCGTTGATAATGTAAAGATAGAAGCTTGGTTTTAGATGCATTAAAAGTAGCCAGCCACCTCTTACCACGTGCTCAAGATTAGAAGAGAGAGAACCAGAGATAACTTGGTCGTTTACAGTCTTTGATGTGCTAGCACAGATTGTAATGTCGTCTACGAATGATGTAACGAAGTAATTTGAAAGATCATTGATTAATTTATCAATATATAAATACTGGTATTTATATTAAATTGAAGTTTACTCTTACCTGTCTCAAGTAAACACCTCATTCCCTTTGTCTTTATATATATATATATATATATATATATATATATATATATATATATATATATATATATATATATTGAATAAATGGCCTGCACACAAGAATTTATATTAACCAATACAGATCAAGCAAAAATCTGACTGTGAAATACTCATTTGGTAGAATGCTTTCTCAGTTGGTAGAGTGCTTGCCTCGCATGCAAGAGGCTCGGGTTTCGAGTCCTGAGTTCGGATGCGTCTGTCTGATGGACCCAAATGAGGGCGAAACTCGAGTCGTGGACTTCCGGTTCGTTGACTGTCATGGCTCTTGTGGGCTGCGACGTTGTTTGGCTGTGGAATTTATTATATATATATATATATATATATATATATATATATATATATATATATACACACGCATATATATATATATATATATATATATATATATATATATATATATATATATATTCTTACGCATATTCACGTTGACACACTGTTTCCCGCTGGATCACCGAAGTTAAGCAACGTTGAACCTGGTCAATACTAAATTGGTGACCATTTAGGACTTATAGGTGCTGTATGTGCTTTCCGCTTATCTCGGAATCGTTTCCAGTCGTCCTGGATTTTTCCTTTCCACTGGACACAAACAGTGCCGATTCAGGAGAAGTGTGGTTGGAGATTGCGCAACCCTTGCATCATAATTACACGCGCAGCTGCCCCTACAGGGGGTATCCTTTGTCTTCCGAGACTGAACGGAGGTATCGCGATATATATATATATATATATATATATATATATATTCTGCAGCACAACAACGTCGCAGCCCACAAGAGCCATGACAGTCAACGAACCGGAAGTCCAAGACTCGAGTCGAACTTATGAGCACAAATGAGGGCGAAACTTGATTCGTGGACTTCCGGTTCGTTGACTGTCATGGCTCTTGTGGGCTGCGACGTTGTTGGGCTGTGGAATTTAGTATATGGAATCTCTCACATTCACTTTAATATATATAATCTCTCACATTCATATATATATATATATATATATATATATATATATATATATATATAATTATTTAGCGAATTGGCTTTGTAAAAATAATTACCAAATCCACATGAATGTAAATATATTAATCGTATTTTACGACAGGTAAGGCCAAGCGTCTACAGTCTAGTCCTAAATAATTATTATCGGGGAAGTATACCAAAATGAATAGCAAGTGAAAATGAAAAGAAATATGCAAAAAGTGACTGAGTGGTAGGGCGAGATACGTGTCGTTGACAGTTGAAATATATTTATATTTTATGTTATTTCGGTCAGCGCATGCGTCTAACTTCTCGTACTTGAAATCAAAACAGAAAACTGAGTCGTCCCTTCTGGAGAATTACTTAGAACAAAATACAGACAGTTTATGTCAAGTCGTTGGTAATAAAAAATAGAGATGAAGTAAAAATGGCGATACGAGAAACTCAACACCTTTTGGCGAGGAAAAGCTCCATCAACACTGGTCGGAGATTTTGAATCAACATTTCAGGAGACGGGATTTTGAAAGCTGTTAAATAAACATATTCGACAGAGTCCGTCTGAAGATTAAGAAAATAAAATAAGAGATTTAAAAAGATTCGCGCGAAATGAAATGTAAACGTGCTGCTATGTCGACTTAATGCTAGCTTTGGCCGTATACGTGATTTATTTGTCTTATTAAATACTAAATAAGTATCTGTCACCGAACGGATAAAATTAATTCCCTTAATAGAACATTTTTGCAACATTAAAATAAAAGTATAATTCTACTTTATGAGTTGATATAATTAAGTGTTAACTATTCCACACTGATGGATTATTAACTATGCTGCATTTCCAAGTAACAATTTCCGGGGTTAAAATCGATACACTGCTGTTAAAACTTGCTACTCTAAATTCACACACTGCTGTCCAAACTTGCTACACCAACGTTCAAAGTGAGTCTCTGATAAATCATGTTTTTTTTATTTGTAAACCGATAGCATCACATTATCATATGAGGTGACAAAATTGCAAACATTTAAAGAGAAGCAGTAGTTATTTTTCTTTTTTTCTTCATTCTTTTTTGTCTGCACCGGACACTTCAACTTTTTGAGTAAAAATAGGTTTTACTTTTGAAACGAATCTCGTATAACAAAACCCTGTTACATGAGAAGGGCTGTCCCCTTCTCATGTACGTAAGAAGGCAGACTAGATAAATGAAAATAATATTAGAAAAAGGCTAGAATTGAACCCTGTATGCAAGTGGATAATTGACATCCTAGGAATGTAGTCCATTGTTAATTCTTTTAGAAGTAACTAAATATTATTTATGTGGGGGAAAAAAAACATTGTCCATTCTTTTAAAATAACTGAATATTAATTATGTCAGTTAAAAGAATGGACAATGCGAGTTTATAAATTAAAAATAGGTTATATATTTAACAATTAAAATTGGAAATTCTTTGTTTGCCAAAAGTGTGTTTGGACGGACATATGTAGAAAACGTGATATAGTAACGTTGGTTGACAGTAGGTCTCTGACGTCACAAACAAAAGGATTTCTCAATATATTAAATCGGAGGGTCCGAAGTCAGGAAGTTGATTAGAGAGAGAACCAGAGAAGATCACACCCAGTGATAGAGTCAGTTGGAGACTGGGAGCTCTTTAGAGATGAAGGGTAGAAGAGAGACCATGTAGTTGTACAGGCTTGAATTCCTGACATCACCAATCGGCCGGTTGAGGAATGAAGAAATCATCTATATTTTGTAACTGTTGTTTTCGTGTCGTCATTCTTTACAACCAAAAAGGTAAATGTGTTTTTTTTTATCATCATCTTTAATGAACTTTTTATAACTCCCCTCCGACATGAACTGCTGCCATCTCCAATATGCAATCGCTACACAACATCATGTTTAATATGAACCTCCTAAGCAACAACACGCTCGGTACGCCCACGGACAGCTATCGTTCATAGCTAGCAAAAGTGCACTGAGAATGAAACTAATTATGTAGAAAAATAAATTCCGGAACTCATTTAATGGTACCACTCCCATCTTCGTGGCCCTTCATCATTTTTAGTTAAAAAAAATAGGAGGCTTTACTTTTGGGAAGAATCTCGTATATATGTATATATTATCATGTCAAATAAAATTCCTTTGCATGCAATTATTATATCATATCTTTTAAAGGCTAATAACTGCTCGGCACGCCCCCTCTTGCCTTGATAGAGTTCAAAACCGGCTTCGAACCCTAGTAGGTGATGCCCCTTTTTCTTCCCTGCAACCTATTTCCCACATAAGAGACTTCGCCAGCCTGTTTCTGCTCTATCGCTATTTTCATGGTAAGTGCTCGTCTCAGTTCCAATCTATGGTCCCCGCTTCCCAAACTTTTACAAAAAGACACTCGACTAGTTAAGACCACTATGTAGGATTTCGTCACTCTCTATCTGTGCCTAAATGTAAACGCAGATTCCATGAACAAAGCTTCTTTTCCAGAACTGGCCGCCTTTGGAACACTGTTCTGCTGGCATGCTTTCCAGCTGAATACAACATGATAGCCTTCAAATCTAATGTAAACAAGTTCCCTTTAGGTCGTCCTCATAAATAATCAAATTCTACCCCAATTTATACCATAAGTGATTACTACACTACAGCCTTAATTCATTAGCCCTTATCCTCGAGTGGTCTTCGGAACTTGATAAGTAAAAAAAAAAGACATGGATAAGCAAAAAGTCTCAATTACCATCTTGTCCATTTAATTCAAAAATTCTTTGCTTAAGACCTTATTCTATTACAACGACTTTTTATTTTACTTTAGCAAATTCCTGCCGGCCATTTTTGCCTATATATTTACCCAAAATAATAAACTGTTTCGAATAAAGTCCTTTTCTAACGTTCGGCAGTGGATAACTGACATCCTTTTGTTTTGGCATAAAATATAAACACTTGTTGAATTACGATTCCCTTTATTTCATGCGACAGAAAAGGAATTTCTTACACAGCAGGTCATCTGTGACTCACGGCTATGACCACGCGTAAACATACTTAGGAAAACTATTTTTGCTATGTGCTTTCTAAAACGGTATTTTTCCACTTCTTAGTCAAATTCTTTTACCATTCTCCCCTAAAACGGATTTTACGATGACAGATTTCTGGTCCCGATATTTAAAACCTTTTTGGATTGTGAATATTTATTGTGAAAACGGAATTAGAATAATGACCAAAGTCAGTCGTTAGACTGTATACCTCTGCCTAACAACGTAAAGATGGGACAACGTTTGATTCTTCTTACTCTCCCAAACTGTATGAAGAATTCCCGATATTTTGTCATGGAATCAAGCACTACTGGTTCAGAAATAGAATCTAGCACTACCGGTTCAGGAATGGAATCAACCACTTCCGTTGGTAGATTTTGTTTTTTTATAAAGGAATCACCACTTACCAAGGCCCAGAGGCCACTCGAGGATGAAGGTTAAAGAGTGTACAGTGGTCAAAAAGGCAATATCATAGTAATCGTTAGAAGTCTAAATTTGGTAAATTGGATTACTTAAGGGAAACGGCTCATCAAGAACTTGTTTACGTTGGACTTGGAGCCTTGGGTTATAGTCAGCTGGAAAGGTAAACGGAAGGAAGTTCCACAGGTGTTCAGTTCTAAGAAACGATAAACTAGAGACACACTCGCAACGTCTCTCCTGTGGGAGAAAGGTTGCCAGAAAGAGAAAAGGGCATCCCCCACTAGGCTACGGAATCTATTTTGAACTCTGCCAATGCTTCAAAATTACGCAGAGAGTTACCCTTACAGGAGATATCCATTGTTTCTTAAAACTGAACGAAACTATGATAGCATTTTAAAACTGATAATTTATAAACTATTTATCTGATCCAGATGTAATGTTTTGCATGGTGATTAATGTTATCAAAGAGAATCAAATTCATGCATTAAATTCGGGGAAAAATGGAAATTGAAATTCCATCAAAATTTCGGCCGTGACCGATCTTTTCAAAGTAAAAGATTATGTTCAAAATTATATAAGATGCGAGGCTATACTAGGGGATAAGGAGCGAGATCAATATAGTATGGGACAATCAATATAGTATGGGATAATCAATATAGTATGGGATAATCAATATAGTATGGGATAAGGAGCGAGTCTCTAAAATTTACAAAACCAATTAGCACTAAAGTGTAATTTTCACCATTCTTGGACCTTGAACTTGGACATAAATATCCTAAAATTAAATCAGTTCCAAATTAAGCAATAACTAGATACGGGTAAAAATGACCGAAAAAAAGTAAAAGAAGCTAGCCATAGTAATTTTTTCTAAGTTTTCGTCTAAATTTTGATTGTGTTTGAAAAATAACAGACTCTAAAATCTCTAAAAGAAAAGAATGTATATTTACATCTTTAAAAGAATTATTTTGAAGATTTACAGTAAGAAATAATCACATTTTGTTCAAACTTCAAGTCCAAATAAATAAACTTCAAAAATATCAGGAAAATAATTATCATTTTTCTGAAACTATTTTAACGGAAATTAGTAAATGAAACTCATAAAATATTGAATTAAAAATGTACATACATTTTATTACAAAAAAGAAAATTCATAATAAACTAAAAAAGTGTCTTACGATATAAAAAAAAACGTCTCACTGGAAACGTAAACACGAATAACGTTGACTTTCACCAAATTACAGATCACGATAAACATAATAATCTCGTTTAATTAATTTAATTTTGTTGAAATAAAACAGGAAAAGCTTATTTAATTAGAATATTTATGAATGTATACAAGTAAGAATGTCTTTATTTTTCTCTGAAACAATGTTTCATATTCAACTTGATAATAGTTTTTATTCAATAATATAAAATTCTTCATGACGTTTGTTTATCAATGTTTTCCTTTGATTTGGAAATATATGGAAATATATAATTTGTAAAATGTTGTTCAAAACGTCAATGTTAGCAATTACATTACTCGATTTATTCTAAAATTGTATTATTTATTAAAAATTAAGCTAAAACAATTCTTTATTAATGATTAAATAGAATTCAGATTTGAAAGAAAATGATTACTAATTAATGAAAGTTATGAACTTATTTCATTTTTTTCGTCGTTCTGTCCACCCATACTTTTAAAAAGTAATCGTCAGTAGAAATAATACCATTTCTTAAATTATTTTTTCTTAGTGACCTGGAATCTTAATTGTTTTCAATTTATCTTTATTTTCAAGGTTATAAAAAAATTATTACGCTGAAGTTTATACATTCATGCGTATAAGGTAAATATTATAAAAAAAACATTATAAAATTCCTCATTTATTTGCTAATCATTAAAATCACATGAAACATTTTTTTTTGCAATTATAACATTTTTGCGATGAAACATTGAATAAATAATGCTTAATTCAATGATAAGAACTTTTTTTCGAATTATATTGATCTCATTAATACATAGTGTAAGGACTCGTAATGTTCCTGAAATATCAAAATAATTGTTGTAATTGTTAACGTCTACGATGCTTTTCGTCATAAAAAAGCAACAATAAATTCATACGTTATGCTAGTACTTTAAACTAAAGCTTTACTAAAAGTTAAGATTTTTTTATGTTCCTTAGAGGGGTTGGTTGAGTTTGAATAAAATAAATACGTATTATATATTTTTGAAACCAAAAACAACGTATTATTACAAAATAAACAGACATTTATTTTGTTTGAAAATTATGTTGAAACAACACCATGGCAAAAATATGACATACTGAAGATGAGACTTTGTCTCGAAATATATTTATGAATTTCAATATAAATTTCAAACAAAATAAATGTCTGTTTATTTTGTAATAATGCGTTGTTTTTGGTTTCAAATACGTATTTTTTTTACATAAAATAATATATTTTCACTAACATGATAAATATAATGAGTTCATTATATTCTGTGATCGTTAATTAATCAACACTGAACATTCCACTAAAATTAGTTGATTTCCTGAATTTTAGTAAATTTTTAAGTGAAGAAAGAAGGTTAAAATGTTTCTACATTTTGGACATCGGCCATTTATTTTACACGCACCTACAATAATCAATAGTTTGACCAGTTTTATAACAATTGGTCTAGTAATGTGGACGTTAAAACATAATGGCTAACTAAATAAATTAATTCAACTGAAAATTTAGCATCTTTGGCGGTAATGATAATTGTTTAGCTTGAGGTTATTCAGTGAGATTATTACTGGGGTTGAATAACACAAGGATTAAAGAATTATCAATTTTATTATTTAAATATTTTTACTGATATTTTTGTATTATTGGGATTATTCTGACTACTGCTATTATCTTGGTTGTTATTCTCAGAACGTTTCGGCCGATGTAACCTTCTACTCTTCTTTATTTACTTTGACAATTGTTCGTATTGGTAAACGGTGAAAATATTTTCTTCTTTTTTTAATTCGTTAGAATTAAAAATATTTGAGGAAAACAGTGTCGAGTCGTTTCCACTTTCGTAATAATTCGGGTACCGAGTGGATATTATGTTTCTGATTTTTTTTAGATGAGGGTTGATAATATACGCATTATTTGGATTGTTCAGACTACTGGTCTCATACTGAGCGTTATTGTCACAACATTTCGGCCGATGTAGCTGCTGACCTTTTTCAAATTTGAGATAATTCTTCTGAAGTTTTGAGACGAGAATGTCATATGACAATGTTTCCAATGGTGTAACCTCCGATCTTCTTCATGTGTGTCATGTCGAACTCGGGAATCTATCTGTCACACTCGAGGATTTTTTCGGTCGAACTCTGCAATCTGCACGGAATCTCGAATGGAACCCTTTATTCAGTACCTCGTGGATTAAATAAAGGGTTTCTTTTGAAATCTTGTGCAGATCGCAGTATTGAACCGAAAAATCCCCGTGTGTGACAGAAAGATTCTCGAGTTCTACATGATACGCCCGAGGAAAGGTCAGAGGTTACATTAGTCGAACTTTGTGAAAAGAACACAATAAAGCAAGATTTTTAATGTTCCAAGTTTTCACGTATGAATTGGATTTCAGAACAGTTGTAAGATAAAAGCCTTGGTTTTAGTGGCATTTTAAAAAGAAAGTCGGCCATTTTCAACTGGCTCCAGTGATATCCAGTTTTGAAAGATTTTACAAACATAGTTTGATGTATCTCTGTAAACAAAACACAGAGAGACTAAACCATTATCATATCGTCCATCGAATTCTTAATTCTTCGCTTAAAGGATTATTCTATCACAGCGATTTTGATTTGACTTAAACAAGTTAGTTTTGACTGTTTTGAATGTTTATATTAAAGAGCTTATCTAGTCATGTCTTGTACGCATCTTCGCCTGAGGCCCGATCGTTCAGTCTGTCATACTTAAGTTTCAAAGAGCATTTTTATAGTTAAATGTACAGACTGAATGAAGTTATCTTTTACTAATGGTATTTGGCATCTATCTGTCTAAAGAAGAGTAGAAAGTAGATCTTGGGTTTAATTTCGGCGGCCGTGTAATTCTCGCTTACCTTATTTTATCATTTAGTTCTCACATTCAATGAACGATGTTTCCGACCAAAAAAAAAAAAAAAAAGGATTAATCAATTGTTTTCTTGGTCCAAATCTATTCCATCTAACAGTTATTGTTGGCAAGTTTTTCAATGTATAGTATATATACTAGCAGGCCACCCGGCGTTGTCCGATCGTAAGATACGCTTAAATATGATATTTTAATCCACGCAGATTACGTATTTATTATTATAGAGACAATTTTCTATCGATTATTATATTGAACCTAATATATAATAGTGAGATCCAAACTTAATATATATATATATATATATATATATATATATATATATATATGTTTGTGTGTGTGTGTATATGTGTGTGTGTGCGTGTGCGTGTGTGTGTGTGTGCGTGCCTGTGTGTGTAACAAGGGTGTTATCAGCTAGAATCGAAACCAACACATACAACACTCCACCCTAATCCTTTAGCCTCTAAGCCACGCCCATACGCACGCATGCGCACGCACACACACACATATTGATTTACCTGTCATCCCATTTATAAAAGATGGAATCGTCGAAGACAAAATTCAAGATTTTAAAAATTAATTAATTATTGAAAAAAATACATTTTAACAACTTTATTATACATAAATGGGCTCTACATTCTTTAACATTTTTTAAAATGAAGAAGCAATACTATTTTTTTTTGATTAATGCTTTCAAATAGATACCATTAGAGGCATGGTATTCTTAGATTCGGATGTAAAAGTTCTCCATGACTTTTTGCAGCATATTTTCCGATATTGCCTCAATCTCGTTTGCAATTCGTTCTTGGAGATCCGGAACTGTTCTAGGCGGGTCACTTTCGAACACTTTCTTTTAAGACAAGCTCATAGAAAAATAGTCACAAGCACTGGTGAGCAAGGGGGCCAAGGGATATTTCCGTTGCGAGACATGGCACGACCTGGAAATAAAGCATCAAGGGCATCGATGGAAATTCTTGCTGTGTGACTTGTAGCTCCATCTTGTTGGAAATGTGTTTGCTCATCCACTGCACAACGGACAAGTTGAGGAGTGAAAAGTTATTTATCATATCAACATAGCACCGAGCATTCACAGTGACTCCATTACCAGCTTCATTTTCATAAAAAAAAAATGGATCGATAATGCCTCTTGCATTCATAGCGCACTATACCGTTACTGTCTGAGTGTGAAGGAGCTTCTTATGAAGCAAACAAGAGTTTTCCTCCGTCAATACCTGAAGTTTTGTTTGTTCACATAACCGCTAAGATGAAAATGCGCTTCGTCACTCATCCAAAAGTTGTTCAATTGAGGCAGTCTGAAGGTAAGGTTTATCCTCCCTCACACAATGCTACCCCCAATATTTCTTCATTTTTAAACAATTGTAAAGAATTTAGATTCCATTTATGTATAATAAAGTTGTTAAAATGTATTTTTTCAATAACTAATTACTTTTTTAAATCTTACCGATTTATTGACGGACCATATATACGAATTACGAATACGAAGCAAACAGTTAATAAAAATGTTAAAAAACACTTTGAAAAAGAGTTAAAAACATAGTTAATTTTAAAAAGGAAACAATAAATAAATGGATAGTCCTTAATTCGCGGAGTTTCGAAGAAATACTTTCCTTCTCATCAGAGGGTAGGATTTAACAAAATGCGGGATAAAAGTATTTAATGAAACTGCAAGTAAGTCATAGATCTTACTTATAACAAAAAGTGAAGCAGAGGGAATAGGGTGAAGAAAAAAGTGATTTCACGTGAATGGATATTCTGGTGAAGGGTAAAGTATCCAATGACGGTAAAATCCAAAAATGCAGCATCCAATATATATAAATTCGTATTCTTGTTTGTTTGTTCACAATTTGATTAATATATACCATACTTTACTCTTTCATTTATTTTTAATATATACAATTAAGAGATCACCTCATTTGCATATTACATTAAAAAAAATTGATTTTACTAAATAGTGGTATCTTAGTTAATGTTTCTAGCGAAGGAATTGTTTTAAGTGTTCTATTTAAAATTGTTATTTAAAAATCTTTAAACAACAATTATCTTGATAATATATTTAAGTTAATTTATTTAGAATTATTATTTCTAACATCGACCTTTTTAAAAAACAATTTTTAGAGTTATTCGCCCCTAGAAACTTCGAAACATAAAAAACTCTTTACTAAATAAAATAATTTGGTAATCTCGAAGTTTCTAGCGTGAAAAAAATCCATCTAGATAGAAAATTTTTTGGTTTTTATGGGTTTTTCAAATATTCAAAAAAAAAACACGAAAAACTGAAAAGATTTCGTTTGTTTTTATTATTCTTTAAACGGCTATACAGAAATCGGTAAAATTTTACGATGTGACACAGCGTCTTTTAACACCTAAAAATAAAGATTTACTGCCCCCCCTATAGATTCAACAATTTTCACTTTTTTCTTTTTCCACGTTAATCGCATCGATTACAAACTTAACTTTCTAGATAAAAAAAGTAAATTTTTACGACGTGACCCAGGGTCATTTAACCCCCTACAAAAATGAAGATCTACTTTTTTGCCTAATACGTTTAAACAGCCTTTATAAATAATATGGAAGAAAAACTTTTGAAAAAAAAACATTTTCGGGTGTAGGATCACGTTTTCTATATAAATTTAACGTAAAATGACTACCCATTTTTTGGCCACCAAGCATTCACCGAGACATGTCACCACTTGCATTTTTCAAGATTGTCGAGGGGGTGGGGCAAAAGATGGCAAATACATTTTTTGTGGGGGGATTACATTTGAAACATAAAATAACGATAAATGTAATTATTTTATGAGACTATTCTGTACTTTCACCCAACAATTTCATAAACAAAACCAACCCCAATATATGAAAAATTCATTTTTTTGGAGGGAAGAGATTACATTAGAAACATAAAATAATGAAAAATTTCATTTATTTGCTTTTGGAATTAATTTTTAGTAGATCTTCATGTTTTTTAGGGGTTAAACGACACTGGTTCACGTCGTAAAAATTTACTACAGAATCTTTGACTGCTTCGAATTCAGACTTAAGTCTGAATTTGAAGTACACACTTTTAAAACCAAAAAGGCTCCACCTAAAAAAAAAAAAAAAAAAAAAATCGAAAAAATCCCACCTCAAAAAAATAAGCAAATTGAAAATTTTCTTTATTTACAAATAAAAAAAAGCCAGTGAAAAAAGTGTCTTTACAAAAAATAATAAAACGCACGCGTTAATGTTTATAAACGTTATTTTTTAGGTTCACAAAATCGTGAGTTTGTTTAGGAGAGTGGGCAGAACAGTTCCCAAGTTCCTTGTTCTCTTCATTCGCGTTCCAGGTTCGAGCCTGCCTACTTGGCTTTTTTTCGCTGTTATTTTTATTGAAACAAAAGTTGTAATGATTTATTTTTAATTATTTGTTTTTCTTTTAGGGGGGGGGCAGGGGTTCTTTGCAGTACTCAGTATCTAGAGTATAATGAAATATCTAGTAGAGAAAGTATCACGTACTTCTTTTTTTTGGGGGTGGGGTGGGGTGATTACATTTACATGTTTTTAGCCGTTCTTTTATTTTTGAAATTGTTGTTGGGATATCCACGTTACCCATGATGAAAATGATTAGTATAGCAGGTGTGTTCCAAACGGAACTTCATGTCAACCCAGGAAACGCTGAGTACCAATACTAGTATATATATATATATATATATATATATATATATATATATATATATATATATACCTAAAACAAAACGACACTTCAAAGAGCAGAGTTTCTTTTCTTGAACAGCCCGTCTGTTGAACCCAGTATCGTTGTGCTGCTTCTCTGCTGACTACAGCATGGTCGTTTTCAAGTCCAATGTAAATAAATTATTTTTGAGCCGTCCTCTTAAGTAATCAATATCTGACAAGTCATCATACCAATCAGGCCAATTGTCTCACTGTTCATCTGACACTCATTAACCCTAATCCTTGAGTAGCCTATGCGCCTTGATAAGTGGTGACACATTAGATAAAAAAAAGGCCAGCAGCAATTTTTACTTCATATAACTTTTCTACACATTCTTAGAAAATTGATCTTGGTTTTATTTTCGGCAGCCGTATAATTCTCGTTTTCCTTTATTTCACCCTTTACTCCTCGCATTCCAGGAGCGATGCTTCTGACAAAGAGGGAAAAATTGCTGTTTTCTGGGTGAAAATCTATTCAATCTTACACTTATTGTTCATACGTTTTTGTGAATGAAGTTTTCTAGCTTCTTGCATCAAGTGGCTTTATGCTTTGTCGAGCGATTTCCATAAAAACCACTTGATTGTAGCACCAGGAAAAGAAATTCCTTTTACAAACAGTTAACCACTGCGACGAATGTATTTTTTAAATACTTAAGCAAATGTTTTCTTTGACGGTTTCTTTTTTTTTTTTTTTTTTTTTTTTTTAAAGAAGCTTATAGTCTTGATTAGGCACATTTTTTCGATGTCTTTTATGCCTGTATTTTGGGAATCTTTTTTGGTGGCATTTGTTGTAAAAAAACAAACGAAGCGAACATTCTCATGGTCGATGCATTTAATTTGCGCGCTTCATGACGTGGAAATATATTCACATGCAAACAGACGGACGAAACGCTTTTTATAAAGAGAATTGGAGTGAACTAGCACAATGAAAAAGTTGTCGTATTGGAGAGAGAGAGAGAGAGAGAGAGAGAGAGAGAGAGAGAGTGAGTGCGATGGCCACCTTTTTGCGCGCAGCACTTGGGGACAAATACGTCCGGAGCGCGCTTTGTTGTACGAGGCTCGTTCCAAATCTAAAGCCTCCTATTTATTTTAACTACAAAAGTTGAAGAACTACAAACCGGAAGTGGTACGATTAAAACGACTTTTTGTTCTATAGAATTTATTTTTAGCCACCACCATTCTCAGTGCACTTTTGTCAGAAATTCAATAACGCATCTCTGCGTCTGACACACGCCGATGACAGGGATTGCTTTTTTTTTTAGAGTATCACACTATCAATATCTGCAACAGATCAATGAAACTCTCAGGCATGAATGCATAAGTTCAGTCATCGTAACAATGTAATTTGCAATTCCCTCTGTTCTAATTAGGCGGAATAAAAATAGGAGACATTACTCTCGGAACGTTCCTCGTAGTTCATGGCTTGATTTTAAGTTCAATAGACAAAATTAAAGTAGTGTGATTCAAGTGTGTGCAATGGGAGGGTTACACTAAATATGTTGCTAGAGCAGCTGGAAAAATATTTGGATCATTCTATCGCCCCAGAAAGTATCTCTACTAGTGACGCAATCTTCTATGAGTCAGATACGTCCTGGAGTACTGTCGGCACATCTGAGTTTTCGCTTAGGATACCCTTTTTTCTTTGTTTTTTTTTAATCGACTTCGTAAGCTAGTGAGAGACGTCATCTTCTTTTCCTTATTTTCTTTTTCTTAGAAAAGAAATGTTGATAGTCTTTCTCTGTTCTATCGTTAGTTTCATAACAAGTGCTCAATTTGCCCCAATTGAACTTCAATTCTTGACTTCCACACCTGTAAAGAATTCGCAGCAAGAACTCGTCTCTACAACCACTGCAAAGAACTTTACTTTTTATCCTTTGTGTACCCAAGACTAAACGGAACTTTCACAAAAAAAACGTTTCTTTCCAAAAACTCCTTATATCTGAAACACAGTCCCATGGAGCTGTTTCCCAGCTGGCTACAACATATTAGTTTCAAAGTCTCATGTAAACAATTTGTTAACTAATTGAATATTGCCTATTTCATCGAATCATCTTATCATCATTCAACTGATAATCTTATTACATTTATCCTCGAGTGGCTTTTAGATCTTGATAAGAGCTGACTCATTAGTATAAACCTGGATAACGTTGATTTTCGTATGCGGCACCGTCGTAACAAAGAACTTGTCTGCGACCTAGATAGTATCAAACAGATTAATCTTGTCAAACATTGTCTGGCATCGGTGTGTTCAGCACAAAAAAATAAACCTATCTGTATTTGTTTTGATAGACTTTCTCTAACCATTAGCGGGTTGATCCAACAAGTAGATGAAGGTCTCATTTGATGAAATAAATAAATATGGAAGGCGACATATTTGTGAGCAGGTGGGAAGCGGCTCCGCAAGCGGTCAAATACGAACCCCGAAGCTAGCTTTGAAGAAATGAAAAAAATAATTGCTATATTTATTTTTTTTAAGAACTTGTTCGTACATTTTCATTGACATTCTAGACACGTAACGGCTGCCCGTTGCCAACTCACATAAAACAGAAAGAAAGAAAGGCTCCGTTCAGTTTTGAGAGGCAATTAATACCTTTTGAAAGGGTGCTTCCGCCTATAAATGTGAAACATAGGTTGCACAATCCTTATCGTATATTTCATGAGATGGTATTGCTTTATTCCAGCGGCAGCGAGAAGTGCAAGACAATTTGAAACAATGCCGAGATAAGCGGAGATCACATACAGTATCTGATATTCACAAATAGTCACCCGTTTAGAGATAGTCACTAACCAGGCTCAACGTTGCTTAACTTCGATGAGATAACGGTAGTCGCCGTGTTAGCATGATTACGTCTTATTCGCATATATCAATACATTGAAACTGCCCTAATGTTTTGATGAAGTTTAAATTATTTTCTGGGGCATATGGTTTTTTTTTCACTCCAAACCAAGCACAGTGCCACTTTGATGCAGGGGGGGGCTACTATCTGGGACATACGTTGCAGAAACACTATGTAGGGAGTAGAGCAGCAAGATGTCTGTTCACATTACACTTGAACTTCTGCATGTCAGTAAAGTTGAGGAAGCAGGAGCCCGGAAGAGAATTCCAGAGTCTAGCAGTTCTGGAAAATAAACTATTAGGGCAGAAGACTTTCTTACATCTAGGGATCTCAACTGTGTAGGGGTGAGACTTTGCTGATTGTCGGGTTTGACGAGGGTATTCGTATTATTTGGATTAATCCGACTACTGTTCTCATCTTGAGTATTATTTTCACAACGTTTCGGTCGATATAACTTCCGACCTTCCTCATGTGTATCTTGTCGAACTCGGGAAAATCACCCTCAAGATGAGAACAGTAGTCCGATAAATCCAAATAATACGAATAACCAATCCTCATCTCAAAAATTCAGAAACGTTGACGGAAGTATGTCATAAACAAGAACGAAACAACCGCAAATTATCAGATTAGGTAATGAAACCTTTATTCTTTTTCAATATACTTCCTAAGATTATGTTTAAATATCTCGCACTTATTCCATACAAAAAGGCCCTTTTTTAAAAAAACAGTCTATAAAAAAGGGGGTATCCGGGATAAACTTCATTAGTAGATCGGCATTTCCTGAAACTCTTCTACGATGCTTTAAAGGAAAATTGATCTTCATGGAAAAGAATTGCTAGTAGAATGCTCTTAATATCCTTCCTTTTTTTTTTTTCAATTTTCTTATCATTTTCTTTTGTTGGGCGTGTGGCATTCTATCGGATGCCAAGCATTTACCCACTATCTAAGACATTACAAACCAGAGAACTTTTAAAAATCATAACCGTCCCTTTTAAGTGTAATCGTTTGTATCTTTATTGCACTTGTTTCACAGAGTATATTCACCAGGTAGTTTCTGAAATCCCTGTTCATAAGTTCAGTTGCTGTTATAATTACTGAAATGATGGAGATATTCCTAAGATTCAATTTTTTTTCTCATCATACAAAAAACCTTGGTATATCGTTAGGTTTGTCCGTATTAGCTCTGTTTAACCCAGCGTCATCGGGGACTCTAACTTCTACTAGGGTTGTTTCTTTCCCTTTTTTGTCCCAGCTAACTATGTCCGGTTTAACAGCTCCGTTTTCTAGGTACGTAACTGTAGGAATTGCATAATCAGAGTGGATGGTGTATGACTTATTTCCAACCATTATTTCTGGTGTATATATATATATATATATATATATATATATATATATATATATATATATATATATATATATATATATTACATTTTCATCTCAAACAAGGGCACATTGTCACTTTGATGTAGGGGGCTACTATCAGGGACCTAAGTTGCAGGAATACTATGTAGGGAGTTTAACAGGAAGATGTTTATTTACATTACACTTGAACTTCTGCATGTCAGTACAGTTGGGGAAGCAGGAAACCGGAAGAGAATTCCAAAGTCCTGCAATTCTGGGGAAGAAGCTATTAAAGTAAACGGCTTTCTTACATCTAGGGATCTCGACTTTATAGGGATGTGACTTCGCTACTTGTCGGGTTTGTCGAGGGAGTACAAGGGCTTGTAGTTCTTCAGAGCATCCACCATTAAAATACTTGCAAAACAAGCAGAGAGATGCAAACTTTCGTTGATGGGACAGGGGCTGAAGTTTGGATGACAGTTCGGGACCAATTAGGTTGGCAACTCTCTTTTGTGACCCTATCCAACAGCGAGAGACTAGTAGCAGAAGACCAGCCCAAATGTGACAGTAATACTCCATAGATGGGCGAATGGTGGCTTTATAGATGTACAGGATACTTTCAGGCGTAAGTAACTTTCTAACACGATAGAGAGAGCCAACCTTCTTTGCAGCAGCCTTAGCAATGATCTCAATATATCTATTCCAACTCATGTTTCCTGTGAACGTTAAGCCGAGGAGCTTGAACGAAGTGCTTTCAGGTAAAGTATCTCTAGCCGTACTTATTGGTGATTTCATGTAATTATTTAAGGAACCTAGCTTTGTCATAGCAGCGTTGAACGTTATCATCCATTTTTGACCCCATTCCACTACAGATTGGAGGTCTTCCTCTAGGGTTTTGGCCATTACCTTTGATTTGTGCTCATTAGTTTTCTCTACGTGTCTGCTATAGAGCGTGGTGTCGCCAGCATGACTTGCTGCTACATTCGATATTCAACTTTTAACATATGGTCTAGTGAAGATATTTACAAACTCCATTATGTCGCTTTGAATATTAGCCATTCCCAAGCAGAACCTTACAATTGGATGTCAGGTGACTCATACACTATTTTGTGGGGCAAAACCTGCACCTGTTGTCATTGCTGAGATCACTTACCCTTTTATAAGCATTGGTCATCGAATATTGATCTTGGGCAGCCATTATCATCCTCTCTTGTTCATAATGGAACGATGTTATTTTTAGTCACCTACCCATTTAGTGATGGAAATACCATACCAGACTTAATCGTGATAGATTGACTGACGGGCAGAACCTGTTATAGCGCTGCGTGGACACACCTACAGACGCTATTGCAACTAAAACTTGATAGAAAGACAGAGAAGCCAAGTACGTCCTCAGATGGAGTACTACTATCACATGTGATGAGACGCCGCCCAGCACACCTATTCTGGCTCTGATAAAGTTCAAAATCGATTTCGAAATCTAGTAAGTAATTATCGCTTCTGTTTTCTACATCATCTTTCTCACAGATGATACGTGGCTATTATATATTATTTATATATTGGAATCCTTTGAGATGAGTAATTTATACATTTATTTATTTATTTATTTGTTTATTTATTTATTTATTTATTTGTTTATTTGTTTATTTATTATTACTTTCATCTTCATAGCTGTTGTTTCACCACGCCAACAACAGCCAACCAGAAGAAATCCTCTCTAAAACGTCAATGTTGAAAAAATTGCTAGGGTAACTAACAGCCAATCAGAAGAAACCACCTCTCACGTTCCTTACTAATTCTGAGGCCTTTTGAACACCAATAATTTTATTATCACTTATGTTTTAATGAACGAAAATTTTTAAAAGATATTTCAAAATATAGCTGAGAAGGTGACCTACGAACTGTAAAAATTGTTTAAAATTTATTGCAAAATGAGTGAACGGTAAAGCCTTAAAGCAGTTCTAAATGAGTAAAACTAACACTAAATCATATATTCAAAGACTACCGTGTTAGAATTATATATATATATATATATATATATATATATATATATATATATATATATATATACTAGCTGTATCCTGGCACGCGTTGCTGTGGCTTGATTTGGTGTAATGGAAGAATCCCCATCACCTCAGTTGTAGCACCCCCGAAATCTACCAAGAAAATATGTTGTTATTTACGAACGCGAGACAGCCGTTTCCAACCCCCAAAACTGAAGAAGAATGGAAAAAAATGGTTTCCTAGTGCCGCCTCTAAGGAAAATTCTGACAAAAGGTGGGAAAAATAAATAAACGATGAAAATAGAGAGAAAGGCATCGAACAAAGCGAAATGTAACGGAAATAATTGATGATATGTTTAAATCAGGCTATTTTACAAAGAAAGAAACGATGTTAAACTTGCCGAAGGAAAAGAAAAGCCGGAAAGAGAGAAGAAATAAGTTAAAAAATGGAAAGATCGTGTAAACGGAAACAGAGGAAAGGAAAAAAAAATAAAAATTAAAAAGAAACGATCTTAAGCTTGCCGAAAAAAGCTGAAAAACGGAAAGAGAGAAGAAATAAATTTGAATAATGGAAAGATGGGGAAAATGAAAAGCAGAGAAAATTTACAGAAAACCCCAAGAAAATAAAATTTAAAAAAATCCAAAGAAACGATGTAAAAATTTCCGAAGGACACGAAATAAAACGGAATTAAAGTATCATAATGTTTATTTTAATGAAAGAAAATGTAAAGTTTTTTGGTTTGTTTTTGTTTTTATTTTTAACCAACGTAAAAATAAGCGTGGTGCGTTTCATCTAAATTGCAGTCCAGTTTTTTATAAAAAAACTTAACCGGTGTTCGTTCGCAATTGTCTCCTGTTAACGGTCACGGACGGTGTAAATGGGTGGCGGTGGAAGTACGAATTTATTAGAGAGAGAAGACTATTACTTCCATTGATCGTAACCGGTTTTGGCAGTGGGCTCTCACCAGATAAAATATAGGAAGCTCCGATCAGCGAGGTAGTGGATAGGTATTATGGCTATAACACACCTCAGATAGCGCGATGCAGTTTGTGCATAGTACATCTGCATAAAATGTCTAGATTTTCAATCCTATTAAGTTCAAACTCGGAGGGGAAAATGAGTTCATATATATATATATATATATATATATATATATATATATATATATATATATATATATATATATATGATGGTTTTCTAACGAATAAAAAATATTTTTTCTATAGTTTTAAAGGTTAAAAACTTCCAAGACTATATATATATATATATATATATATATATATATATATATATATATATATATATATATATATATATATATATATACTAATAAACCTACCAGTAGTTGACTGAGTTCAAAAACAGCCTACAGAAAATCGACTCTGATTTATGAAAGTATGATAGGTTATTGAAAGGAGGAGTTGTAAAGAGATAGCTTCGAATTTGGGAGTATCAAAACCAAAGCAAAATATATAATTTATTATACCATACCTGTTCACACTGAAACACTTATCACAATATTCTGTTGATCTATGTTAAAAAAAACCTTGGTAAACTTTGTGACCTATTTCCATTCTATGGAAGTCAGGCGCGAACGAAAACCTATAATTTTATTATACCATATTTCTTCAAACTGAAACATAATTATCAAAGTATACTTACGCAGATAGATATGAAAAGTATTTATTAAAACTCGTGCCTATTTCTATTCTATGGATGCAGATCCCACAATTTTATTATACCATCCCTATTTAAGTTAAAACATACTTATCAAAGTATTATTATGTACATCTATATAAAAAACACTGTAAACGTTTTTTTTTAATTTTTAAATTTTTTATTTACATACTTTGTGGACCAGGTGCGTACACAGACCCCACAATTTTAATATAATCATCATTATGCCAGATCAAACATCCCCATTCCTGTGTCTTGATAATCTTCTATCATTATATGCGATCAGTTTTCTATAATAGTCAACCATATAGGAGTCTATTCGTGACCAGACACACACACAGACGTTCAGCTTTATATTATAGATATATATATCATACATATCCACACACACACATATATATATATATAATACACATACACATGCATATATATGAATATATATATCATACACATACACATGCATATATATGAATATATATGTATATATATAATCATACACATGTAAATATTTGAGTATATACATTTATATATATATATATATATATATATATATATATATATATATATATATATATAAATCATACACATGTATATACAAGTTAGAAAAGCATTTCATCCAAGGCATGAAAATTGTTAAACAAAATGTTTTTACTATATGCTTTAAAAATAAAGGTACAAGATTCAATTTGAAATTTATTTATCTTCAAAGTGTACTTTTATAAATTTTACAAAGTAAGGTATGCAAATTTAATACCTTACTTTGTAAAATGTATAAAAGTGCACTTTGAAGATAAATAAATTTCAAATTGAATCTTGTACCTTTATTTTTAAAGCCTATAGTAAAAACATTTTGTTTAACGATTTTCATGCCTTGGATGAAATGCTTTTCTAACTTGTATCCTATGTTTTTAAGGGTATATTTTATTTAATTTATTAATTTGGATTTAAAAAAAATGAATGTGATTTTGTATGTATTCTCTCCTACTCTCTATTTCAGATTGTATTTCTCCTCACACCACAACTCATTTTTGTAACCCCCTCTTTGTATTATTACAGGTCTGAATATTCTCTCTGTTTCAGTTTGTAATTCTCCTCACTCCACAACTCTTTTTTGCAACTCTCTCTTTGTCATACATGTCTGAATAGTAAGAAAATCTGAATTTTTTCAAAAAAAAAAACCTTTAAAATAACTTTTTTAGATTAATTTTTAAAAAACTTCTTTCAGAATAGAAAATCTTTACAATTTAATAAGGAACATATTTCATATAGGTTTCATCAAAAATATTAAGTAGATAACGAAAAAAATAGAGATGAAAATTTCAAAAGGAGTGTATAACTGGTTACGCTCAATAGTAGTCATCGCTAGCGAAAGATTTGTTATTGTTTTCTATCATTATTATTATTATTTAAAACATTTTGTGTCCTGCGCTTTCGCGCGAGGACTAATATGAATATATTTGAAAACATGTCATTAATCGACACAGAATTTTCTGTTTCAATCTCAAAGATAAATGTGAGAAAGAAGGAGATAAAGATAGAGAGGAAGGAGGGAGTGGAGAAAGAAATGGCGAGTGTCAAATATAGTATCGATGACTATATATACTAAAACGCGCGTACATTGACATGTCCGGATATGTGTTTATATATTTATTTTAAAACCCAAGTGCTTGCATAAGAGATAGATCAATATTTTCTTGCCAAATTGAAAAGCCTGCTCTAAAAAAATAAAGACGTCAGACGTGGAATTTACTTAAGGGGTCTCAAATAGATGTTAGCATCCCCCTTTTTGTTTACTCTAACGAGGAATAGCCAAGGTTCACCATATTTCATGATTATTGATGCAAGAAGTGAACCCCTTTTCCTTCATTTGAATGACTTGCACCGAATTACTGAACTAGTAATCGGCGCTGGCGAATATTTTTCTTTCCGGCTCCGACGCCATGCTGTTAAAACAACGTCTCTGACCATGTCTCGTTTGATAAAGATACGTTTAATGAGCAGAAATGATTCGGTCGTCTGTGAAGCAGATTTGTAGAAGGTGGAAAGTTGATCCCGTAGTGACCTTGATATGAAAGATGGGATGTTGAAAGGAAAGTTGTACTCTGAAATTCACATAATGGTCAGGTAGACGCGTAAACAGAGAACCGTTAAAGATAGAAAAGAATAGACAACAGGACACACACACACATGTATATATTTAAAATATAATTATCAGCTGACACGTGTTTCATCGTCTACGACTCATCAGTGTGGCTGAATCTAGCGAGATTCGAAATCGGGGCTCCTGGAGAGAAGCGTAATATATATATATATATATATATATATATATATATATATATATATATATATATATATATATATATATATAAAGTGCTGGCAAAAAGAAAGCCCGCACTTATAATTTTTTCAAACACTGCTAATTTAAGCTAAATTTAATGTAACTGTTTAAACAACCTATACCTCATTTGATTCGCCTTTTATTCCTCTATAATTTTACCTGTTCATATTTGACTTTTAATTGAAATATTCTAGTGTTTACGTCAATTTTAAAATAATAACTTCAAATTGAGGAGGCTAAAAGAAAGTCCGCAACAACAAATTCGCTTAAAACCAACTTAAAATATCGCCCCCAAAACAGTTTAAAATATCCGTCAACAGGCAACAAAGCGTCTCTAATCGTAATTGTTGTTGTTCCAGGTTATACAACGTAACATTTAGTCCATATGCCATGACTTTCTCTCAGTGATCGTCAGGAGCTCATTAATCTCTACCTTTCTGGTTTATCCAATTGAGAAATCGGCCGCTGAATGAAATGTGATGAAAAATAGTACGAAAGACTATGCAAAAGCACCAAAACACCAACAGTGTTCGTGATGCTTCTAAATCTGGTCGTACTAAAGTTATTTCTAACAGAGAAGACAGTGCTATCAAGATCCGCAGTCTAAGAAACAGATTTTAAACGGCTCCCCAAATGCAACAACAGTGCAATCTTGTTAAAAAGTGCTCTCTTTCGACTATCAAGAACAGATTAAATGAATTTAATTTGCGAGGATATGTTGCAAGACGCAAGCCAATGATTTCTGTAAAGAACAGAAAGCGCCGTCTGGACTTCATCAGATGCAATGAAGATCATGACTCTTCATATTGGTGAAAAGTGTTTTTAGTGACGAAAGCAAGTTCAATAGGCTAGTCAGTTATGGTAGGCACTCCTAGGGGAGAAACCGGAGTTTTTCCGGAAAATCCTTTCTGTTACGTTTTACTCATATCATGTTTAATGTTTGTGTAAAATTTCAAAACATTCAAGGCGTAGTTATTGAGAAAAGTGCGGACAGACGAACAGACGAACGGACAAGGGTGAATTTACAGGTCCACCCTCTTTTTTGTCGGGGGACCAAAATGCGGTCAGAAGGAAGATTACGCTAAAAAGAAACGTTAAATCAAACATTAAATATAAACGCTGAAAATATTTTTTTTAAAGCTGCTTTATAAAAGAAACGGTCATTGCAGGGAGTATCGAATGACCTGTCGTAAAGGAAATTCTTGTCGTGCCACATTTATCAAAGAAACGTAATTTAACAAGTGCCAAAAAAAAAGAAAAAAAAAAGAAGAATGTTAGCTATCACCGATCGAACATTACAAAGACATAACTTGGTTTAACAATCCATCGTAAATATTGACAAAATGTCTTCCATGCTTTAAATACCAAGATAAATCACCCAAGCAGAATAATTCGTCAAGAGTTAAATATAACCATTAAGAAATTCTACTGTATCTCTATACAGGCACCCTCTTTTAGTCTTGTAATTGGGCCTTTCAATTCCTAGAAAAGACTTTGTGAACGATATATATATATATATATATATATATATATATATATATATATATATATATATATATATATATATATATATATATACTAGCTAGCAGGGAGACACAATTTTTGCTTGTAGAAATTATTGAATTGAAAATAAGGCATGTCACTGCTGATGCAATTCTCTATCTATATAAGAGCCGGGTACGTCCAAGGATGGAGTACTGTTGCCACATCTGGGCAGGAGCTGCTAGAAAGGACTTGTCCTGCCTTGATAGAGTTCAAAATAGACTTCGCAGCCTCGTAGGAGATGTCATTTTCTGTTTCATGCAACCTCTTTCTCACAGAAGAAATGTTGCGAGTTTGTCTCTGCTTTATCGTTATTTTCATGGCAAGTGCTCGGCTGAGCTCCAATCTATGTTCCCCCCTCGCCAAACTTTCACAAGAAACACCCGTCTAGCAGAAATCACTATCGATAATTTCCCCCACTCTTTATCTGTACCTAAACCTAAACGTAGATTCCATGAACAAATCTTCTTTCTTAGAACTGCACGCCTGTGGAATTGTCTTCCGTTTTCCTGCTTTCCAGCTGTCTATAATATGGTTGTCTTCAAGTCCAACGTGAACAAGTTTCTGATGAGCCGTTCCACTTAAGTTAACAAATTTACCGAACTTCCATTACTATCGATTACTATATTGTCCTTTTGACTACTCTACACTCACGTAGACACCATGAGCAAAGCTTCTTTATTAGAACCACACGCCTGTCGAATTGTCTTCCGTTTTCCTGCTTTTCAGCTTATTACAATATGGTTGTCTTCAAGTCTAACGTAAACAAGTTTTTGATGAGCCGTTCCATATAAGTTAACAAATTCACCAAATTTCCATTACTAACGATTACTATATTGTCCAATTTCTACTGCACACTCTTTAACCCTTATCCTCGAGTGGCCTCAATGCCTTGATAAGTGGGTATGTCCATGTAAAAAAAAGATATGTTTGATAATGATTATTAAAGTGTTGAGAGCAAACGGATGTTTTAGGTGTATATGGAGAAAATTTAAACATTTCTTAAAAGGGGACATTAGTGTATCATATACATCTGTGTATAGTTTTATTTTGCTGTTTGATAAGTAAATTTTTTTTTTCGTTTTGATAAGTAAATTTCCAGAGTGTTTTTTTTTTTAAGTGAGAAGTTCTGATATTGCACATTAGTAGGGCTAGAATATTAGTAGAGTCAGAATATTGGATATAGTTCGTGCGATTTTGTGTGTTGTGCTATTATGGGGCGCACAGGAGTGTCCAATTTGTGAGCTTTTGAGAAGCCATGCAATGTTGAAATGTAGAGTAGTATTCAATATCTAATGCCAGTGTTAGTCTTAGCGTTTTTGGTTAAGATATTTGAAAGATTTGTTAGAAGTTTCAATGGTTTTGTTTATACCCTTTAAGTCTAATGATGTAGATATGTAAACGAAAAATATTAAAATATTAATAAAAACGTATAACCTATAGACTCTAATAAAAAATTAAAAGCTTGTCATTTTCTACAATAAATTTAAAACCTCGAACTTCATCATAACTAATAACGCCTCCCACCTCGATTAAGTTATTGGATAGGAAAAATCTGGTATGTGAATTTTAATACCCATCAAGAGACTGTGTCTCCAACAGTGAAAGAAAAAAATTACATAGGTTAAACTACCACAACACTGTCGAGGAGATTAACTATGCATCGTTCTGAAGACAGTGATATTGATACAACACTTGATTAATCAGAATTCCTACCCTGCCTTCAATTTAGGAAAATTTAGTAAACAAGACGTTAATTCTAGAACACACTGCTAATAACAAAAAAAAAAAAAAATTAAAACTAAAAACAAACAAATATCAATAAAATGATTTTAATAACAGTAATAACATCTTGTAAAGTGACAAGAATAACTTAAAGTATTTTATTAACCAATAAATTACTAAAATGTACACAATATACCGATTAACACACAAAGGGGGACTAAGAAGCTAAAAATTCAACAACATACGCAAAAGTTGAAAACGCGATTAGAGACTTGAAGGCCGGCAAATCTCCAGGAATAGATGATCGTCCAGCCGAACATCTGAAGAAAGGGTGCAACAACGTCATCCAATATTTTCACAAAATGTGCACAGCGATTTGGAAACAAAAAGAGTGGGCATCTGACTGGAGAACATCAATATTCGTCATACTTCCGAAAAAAGGCGATACATTTGAATACAGCCACAACCGAACTATCGCCTTGGTTATTCATAGCAGTAGAATCATATTAAAAATCATATCAAATCGGATGCGGAACAAGTTAAGTGCCGAAATAGCAGAGGAACAGGCTGGTGTCAGACCAGGGATATAATTAGAGAACAAATACTCAGCCTAAAAATGATACAGTAGAACAGCGGGATACGCCAATAATCCGTTCCGGGGTTGGGATCGTAAGGTGAAATCGTCGTCTGGCGTGGCCTAAGAACATTTTTATATAGTATATTTTAAAAATTAGTGACAAAATACAGTACAGTATATAATACACATGTATATAATCAAATAACATTATAAATAACACCGTAAGGCGGGGCAAGTACCGTAACAAGGGGCCGGAAAGACATCGTATTCCACATCGTGACCTGAAAAACCCGTATACCGGGGTCACCGAATCCCAAGTGTCGCCAAGGGTAGGAACAGTTGTTTATCTCTGTTTTATCGATTATAGAAAAGCTTTCGACACAGTGGTACAAGAAGTTCTATAGAGTGTTATGGCAGATATGAGATTCCCCGTACACATAATTGATCTCATCAGAAACCTACATATCTCCCAGATGTGACGTAACCGTCTTGAGGAGCGATACTCTCCTCATTGGGGAGGTTGAAATCCCCTAAAACTCTAAGTAAGACCGGGTAAATATGTTCAGATTGTCCGTTAAACGTTAATCGAATCCTGGACAGCGGCAGGTGACCTATAAAAAGGGACGAGTTATTGTGTTTGATAAAAATATAGACAGATATTCTGTTGTTTGGGACAATGACAGGAAATGTCAGAAAAAGGAACGATGACATTGTCTGGCCTGAAGAACCCCGGCTCAGACGTTCTGTGTTTCTGAGTAGAGAAAATTGACAAAATTTGACCCTTGGGGTCGTGTGAAAAGATTTCATTTTTGG
The DNA here is from genome assembly GCF_053919585.1 of Euprymna scolopes. NCBI lineage: Eukaryota > Metazoa > Mollusca > Cephalopoda > Sepiida > Sepiolidae > Euprymna > Euprymna scolopes. The sequence goes on from NC_136495.1 coordinate 112,475,299, forward strand.
TCCCAGATTTTCGAAACTGCGACGGATTGCAAAATGCACACACGCAAATATATCTGGGGTTTCTCCAAAGACGTGTTTGGTCCTGATTGGTTCAGCAGATCGCCAGATCCAACCTGTGACCTTAGTATAAAAACGCATACCCGGGCTGAATTAGACAGATTGAAGCCACTTCTCAAGAAAGACACACAGAACGTCCCAGACCCCCCTCCATCTATTCTGACCGCCATCCAGAAAATGAAGAATAAGATTTTGCGAGACTTAACTGTTTTGGTGAACTGACAATGTACATATGTAAAAATTTGTAACTTTTGTGAAATTAACTTTTCGTAGTTAGAAAATCTGACTCTGTCTTTCTTTTCCGGCGCGCATGCGGAGCTTTATTTTTGCTTTTCAGCAGAAATCAACACAGAGCTAAGACGCTGAGTATTTTATGTGAAGATCTCCCGATAGAGACGATCAAGAGCCACAGTTCCGATTAGGTTAGAGGTCAGTTGCTGACCTGAGCACGGGAGGCCTGTCACACAGAAAGCAACAATAAGAACAACTTACGGAATGACAGACTTTTTAGAAATTAGCGAGGATGCATATTGTCACCCCTACCTTTTTAATATATATGCCGAACACAGTAATGCGAAAAGCACTCGAACATCACGAACAGCAGGAATAAAAATTGGGGGAAGAACAATCAACAAACTGAGATACGCTGACCATGTAGTTCTTATTGTAACATGTATGCAGGAAGTACAAGACTTAACCAATAAGGTTTCAGTTACCAGCGAAGTAGCAGGACTTTTTCTAAACGTCAGCAAAAAAGGCAATGAAAGTAAGGCAGGCACCAAATGATAAGAATCTAATTGAGTACAATCAAAATGTTGAAAATGTACAAGATTTCAATTATCTGTGTGCCGTTTTCATAACGCCTGAGCTCCAATCTATGGTTCCCTCCTTTCACGAGAAATACCCGTCTAGCTGAAAACACTATCAATAATTTCCCCCAATCTTTATCTGCGCCTAAACCTAAACGTAGATTCCATGAACAAAGCTTCTTTCTTAGAGCTGCACACCTGTGGAACTCTCTTCCGTTTGCCTGCTTTCCAGCTGACTACAATATGGTCGTCTTCAAGTCCAATGTAAACAAGTTTTCGATGAGCCGTTCCCCTTAAGTAATCTAATTTACCAAATTTACACTACTAACGATTACTATGGTAGTCCCATTGACTACTGTACACGCTTTAACCCTTATACTCGAGTAGCCTATGTGCTTTGATAAGTGGTGATTCCTTTGTAAAAGAAAAACAAAAACAAAAGAAAGTACATGACACAAAAGATTTAACACGATATGGTAAAGACAATAATGATTGCACTAATCGATATCTGGAAAGACAGATTAATTTCCTAACGCACAAAGAAATGACTTTTGCAAGCGTTGGTATTCTCAATAGCAACTTATGGAGCAGAATGTTGAATCTTGAAGAAAGTCAACAAGAGGAAAATTTCTGCTTTTGAATTGCGTTGTTACTGTGGATTTCTTCGTATAAGTTGGGTGGATAAACGTACAAATGAATGGGTTCTGGAGAAGATTGGACCACGCCGAAGACTGCTGGATAACATCAATTACAAGAAATTCTGATTATTGGGACATATAGTCAGAAAAGACGGCCTAATAAAAGATCTGCTCTTTGTTAGAACCCCTGACAAAAGAGGACGTGGAAGACTCAAAACAAGATGTTAGACAACATGAAGGACATTGTGGACATTAGCTGAGTTGTTCAGAATTCGTGAAGAGTACCACGGCTGATCAGTAATGACGATTCCGTCAAAGAGAGAGGGACATATACACAAACATACACAATATATATATATATATATATATATATATATATATATATATATATATATATATATATATATATATAATATAAAGCTGAATGTGTGTGCGTGGTCACGAATAGGATCCTATATGGTTGACTATTTAAAAAAAAACTGATTACATATAATGATATAAGATGTATCGAGACACAGGAATGGGTATGTTTGATCTGGCAGAACAGTGGTTCATTAAAATTGTGGCGTCTGCGTTCGCGCCAGGTCCACAAAGTATGAAAATAAAAAATTAAAAATTAAAAAACAACGTTTACAAGTGTTTTTGATATAGATGTACATAAGAATACTTTGATAAGTATGTTTTAACTTAAATAGGGATGGTATAATAAAATTGTGGGGTCTGCGTCGCGCCTGGCCTCCATAGCATGGAAATAGGCACAAACTTTAATAAAGACTTTTTATATCTATCTGCGTAAGTATACTTTGATAATTATGTTTCAGTTTGAAGAAATATGGTATAATAAAATTATGGGGTGTTCGTTCGCGCCTGACCTCCATAGAATGGAAATATGTCACAAAGTTTAACAAGGTTTTTTAATATAGATCTACTGAATATTGTGATAAGTGTTTCAGTGTGAACAGGTATGGTATAATAAATTATGGGGTTTATCTATTTTATTTTTACTTTCATCATATTTTGCTTTGGTTTTGATACCCCCAAATTCGAAGCCATCTCATTACAACCCTTCCTTTTTAGAAGCTATTATACTTTCATAAATCAGAGTCGATTTTCTGTAGGCAACGACGGGTACTTTTGCTAATATATATATATATATATATATATATATATATATATATATATATATATATATATATATTATAATGCTATAATATATACTAGCAAAGAGACCCGCGCATCGCACGGTACTTTTCTGCACACTTAGGTACGCGATTTGTGGGCACCTTTCCAGTAAGTGGATGTTGTAAGAGGCAAGTAAATTTCAACTCGATGCTTGAATCTTATCTAAAACATTGAATACTGAAAACATACCACAATGAGATCATATCAGTTGTTCATCATATCCTTTTGTAGAACTTTTCATTGAAGAGCCTCGTGGTAAACTACATTTCTGCTTCTTTAATTTGGAGCCAGAATGTAGAGTTTTTTTGAACTTCCTGTCCGGCTGATGGAGACGTAGAACATACCGTGACTGAAGCAGTCTGATATCAGGTCTACGCCAATGGTTTTAAACGTCTGAGCTTGTCTTTTATTTATGCTCATTGCAAAACACACCTTCACAGGAAACATTTCTAGATAGTAAAATTACAACAACGCCCCGACATCATCCCGGCCGCCGCCGACATCCCCCCTCGCCCCAATATAAACAAAATGTTTTTTTTTGGGGGGGGTCAACGTGTGGGTTCTCATGTTAGGTTAAATTATCATAAAAAGTGATCCCCCACTTATTGAAACAAACATTTCTTCAAAAAGTCCCAGGGTCCAGGAGTTCATACCATGCAAACGGTAAATTTGCGACGGGTATGATTATCAGATTTGGTGTCAGAAGAAAAAAATCGGTTTGTGTCAAAAAACGAAAATAAATGTCTTCTTTTTATCATAAAAATAATTATTTGTCCAATCATGAGAAAGTGAAAGGACGCCTTGGGTCATTTTTTGGCTCCTTTGGCTATTTTTGGTGTTTTTTAGTAAATGCACGGGCAGCCATCTTGTTCGCAAAAATGTAGTGATTACGTTGGATACTAAATGTCTTCAAATATGAATAATTACTCGTTTGCACAAGAAATAAATATTCCTTCTCAGCGTCCCCCAAAACCTATCAAAGTCGACAATTCAAAAGTGAATGCCGAGGGGTCGGTAAACTAAAAAAATACCGATTTATGGTAATAATTATATCATAGCGATGTATGTGATATCATATATGGTAAAAAAAATTATATTTCATATTAAATCTATATAATTATAAAACTCAAATGACCTTGTAACAGGTATTGTAACCCAACATCCGGTTTACGACTTCCGGTTGCGTATGCGTACACAAACATAAACTCATAACAGCGTAAGCAAATAAACATAAATCGCTACTTTTGCAGAATTAAAGCTATTATTTAGAAATTATTATTTAACATGGGAAGGGTGGGGACGTATGCAACTAGGCTGTATTACAACTATACTGTCACAATTTTCTTACAAATAAATCCCGTTGAAAACGTATTGTTTTACTGTGTACGTTTTCAGCGTCCTAATTGTTTTTTTTTTTCGCGTTTAAATTATCCAAATAAAAAATTGTTAATACTTTCTGCATTTTTTTACATCGTTCATTTCCGTATTATGTTTAAGTTATTTTAACGCAATTTTCTTACAAATAAATCTACAAATAAATCGATAACCATAAGAGCATTTTACAACGTATTGTTTTACTCTGTACGTTTGCAGCATCCCAACTGTTTTTTTTTTCGCGTTTAAATTAAAAGATATATCAAAATTTGAATTTAACTTTAAGTATTATGCTATCTGTTCAGTGCACATTTACCTATAAGTATGGCAAACAAACCACTTATAGTTCAAAGGCTGGAATTTTTAAAAATAAAAAATAAACAATTATAAACAGAACGATTAATTATATCGGCGTAAAACTATTAAATATAGTGAAAACTCCCCCCCCCGGATAACTCAACAATAACAAACAAAAAGGTTTGTACTCATGCAGAGAGTGATCCAGACGTAACTCAGCACACGCCCAGCTTTCTCCGGAACATGATATCAACAGCCGGAGTAAGCCGAGCATCGTCGAGAAAATGAAGCCGTCTGACGAAACATAAAGCTGAACCAATGACAATTTAGCGCAATGGTTTTCAACGCGACGCGCGTTCGCGCGAGTTGAAAAGTCAAAGCAGCAGACGATAATCTGGAAGAAGAAGAAAAGAAAAGAAATTAGTAAAAAAAAAGCACATCATTTCGTACTTTAACGTCAGAAAAAAAAAACATGAATTTTACAGCCTTAAGTGAGCAGCTGGAAACACCAACTGCAGTCCTCGACTTTTGTCAAGAAAAGAAAATTACTGGCACGGACGAAAACTTGTGCAGCATGTAGACAAGGAAAGGTAATCGATGGCTATGCCTGGAGGTGTCAGGCTACCACATGCCGAACCTTTACATCATCCGGACTGGTACCTTCTTTTTTTTTGCCAAGTCTAGGCTTAAAATTGCCATTGTGGGCGTTTGAGCGAGCAACACAGAAAGACCTCCAGCGCGAATGCGAAATACGATTTACGCACACACACCATTAATAAAGCAATGGTCTCAGGAAACAACAACAATATCTGTTTTAATATGAAAAAAAAAGAAAAAAATCTATCTCACCCAGTTTTGCTTCAATTTTTCTAGTTTTCAGGTTTTTCCTTGAGAAAAAAATAAATAAATAAAATAACACCCCCAAAAACAAAGATATTTTTTTTTCAATTTTTCTTGAAAAAAAAAAAAAAACACTTTACAAAAATAAGTGTTAATTTGACTTACCTTTGAAACTTTTCTCGAACAAAAAAATCAGTCAATGTCAAGTTTCTTTCCGACTCCTCAAAAAATAGTTTTAGAGAGTTTTTGATGGTGCTGAAAACGAATATCACATTTAAATTTGGGGCAGATAGTAGTTTTATGATATGAAGAAGTTTTTTTCAAAAAGTGAGGGATCACTTTCCTATATAAATTTAACGTAAAATTCTGGCCACCTAGTAATTTCTTCATATCAAAACAAATGTAACTGATATTCGTTTTCAGCATCTCCGAAAACCGGCGCTATTTTTTTCATCTCATAATTTAGGACGCTAATTATGCTGTCAGTAAGTTTACAAAAACATACTTTTTTTCATTATAAAACTTGCATAGTTGTTAACAGGTGCTTCAGCAGTTAAATATTTCACATAAATTCTGTTTACATTAGGGGGCTTCACAGCCCCTTAATGTAAACAGATTTTTTGTGAAATATTAAACGATTCTGCTTTAATGGTTTAATTGTTAATGTCGGCACGTTACTTACGAAAAAAAAACGGTTACTTAAACTACAGAAGCGCCTGTTAAAAACTATACAAGTTCTATAATTGAATACCCACCTTAAAAAAAAAAACGCTCATGTAAGCTTATTAACGGCATTATTAGTTTCCTAACTTATAAAAAAATTAACGAATCTCTTAGTTAAAAAAAAAAAAAAAAAAAAACAGCGCCGGTTTTCGGGGGTAATAAAAACGAAAATACTAGTTAAATTTGTTTTATGGTATGAAGAAATTATTAGGTGGCCAGAAAGTGGGTGATCATTTTACGTCAAATTTATATAGGACAGTGACCCCCCCACTTTTTGAAAAAGTAATTTCTTCATATCATGCCCCAAATTTAAATGCGATATTCGTTTTCAGCACCACAGGAGAGACGTTGCGAGCCTTTGTCTTATCGTTATTTCCATGGCAGGTGCTCGTCTGAGCTCCAATCCCTGGTATCCCCTCTCCGATCTTTCACGAAAAACACCCGTCCAGCTGAAACCACTGTCAAAAATTTTCCCCACTCTTTATCTGTGCCAAAACCAAAACGTAGATTCTATAAACAAAGCTTCTTTCTTAGAAGTGCACGCCTGTGGAACTCTGTTCCGTCTGCTTATTTCCCACCTGACTACAACTTGGACGTCTTCAAGTCCAACATAAACAAATTCCTGATGAACCGCCCCCTTAAGTAGACACTTTATCAAATCTCAACATTAACGTACTGTACACGCAATAACCCTTATCCCCGAGTGGCTTCCGGGCCTTGATAAGTGGTGACCACCTTGTAAAAAACAAAACAAAAAAACAGCGAAAACCTATAAAAGTCGTAATTTAAAATGATTTAATTTAATGTGATATGTTAATAACCATAACTCAGTCGATGTATATGCCATGTGAAGAATGCTATATCTAGAAGTTACACATAAAAATAAATGTATCCTTTGACAGATGTATCCTACAATGGACATTAATATTTCTTGACCAGGGGAGGTGTACACACACTATAGACACTTTATATTTCTTTGATCATAGGGATTTGTAACAGACAAACACAGACACGAACGCTATTACTTTATATCTAGATAAAATAAACACTGCTACAAATTATCTAGAATCAGTTCAGTTAATTATCCCTGATGACGGATTTAAAAGTACTTCAACCGACAGTAAATAAAGCTACTACATCAGCCAGTTCTTTCCAGAAGCAAGAAAATTCATTAGAACCAGAATGAGTAGACATGAATTGTCTATTTTATTTAACGAAATGTGATTAAAAGAAAGAATGCCTGTTATATATATATATATATATATATATATATATATATATATATATATATATATATATATATATATAGTATTGATTTCAAAAGCTTAAAAACTAACTTGATTATCATCAGCTAAAATAGAAACCAAAATATTTAGAGCCCCAACCGGTTCCCTACCGTTTGAGCTTTCTACGGACAGATAAGAAAGATATAAAATTAAATCTCTTAGCTCTTATGCATACATCATCGTATAACGATTAGATTAGTCTGACTGACGTAAAAAATAATTATATATATATATTTGTGAAATATTAAACGATTCTGCTTTAATGGTTTAATTGTTAATGTCGGCACGTTACTTACGAAAAAAAAAACGGTTACTTAAACTACAGATATATATATATATATATATATATATATGTGTGTGTGTGTGTGTGTGTGTGTGTGTGTGTGTGTGTGTGTGTGTGTGTGTGTGGCATATTTCATTAGTCGTTTTTTGTCTATTAATTCTATTTTTGATCCTTTCCAACTTCCGAATAACTATCTCCACTTCTCGCGGGAACTGGTTGATATAATAACCATATTTATCATAAGTCCGAGTAATTTCCAATCCTCCAGGATTCATTGTCAGCGATAAATTAACCTAACTACTTTTGAGCAATTTATAAAGTTTTTTTTTCTTCTCTTCATTGGTTAATTATTTATCCTCATTAATTAATCCTTTTCTTCTATGTGATAAAATTCATAGCATCCTGAAACGTTTGCAAATCTATTAAAATAAATAACTCTACAAACACTTCAAGATGTTATGAATATCGCTAAAGTTTATTTTATTAATAGTTTTTTTAGTTTTCATTAGTAATGCTTCTAGTATTTCTAGTTTCCGTTTATTATTGGTTTGTTCAAGGATAGATGTGTTGTCAATTAAAATCATCCTAAATTGAAATAGAGGACAGGAATTTTGGTTAGTCAAGTGATTAAATATAGCGCTGTTTTCGGAGCCAACCAAAAGAAACCAATAACCAATAGAAAAAAGGATTAATAATTAATTAATGAAGAGAGAGAGAGAGAGAGAGAGAGAGAGAGAGAGAGAGAGAGAGAGAGAAAAGAAACAAAACAAAAAACTTTCTAAATTGTTCAAAAGCACTTGGATTAATTTATCCCTGACAATGAAACTTGAAGGATTAGAAAGTACTTGGACTTATGATAAATATGGTTATTACATCAGCTAGTTTGTAGCAGAAGTGAAGACTGTTATTCGGAAGTTGGAAAGGATCGAAAATAGAATAAATAGACAAAAAAAAAATAACGTCTATTTTATTTAATGAAATATGCCATAGCTATGGCATATTTCATTAAATAAAATAGTTGTTTTTTTTTTGTCAATTAATTATATTTTCGATCCTTTCAAACTTCCGAATAACTATCTCCATTTCTGGCAGAAACTGGCTGATGTAATCACCATATTTATCATGTCCGAGTACTTTGCAATTCTTCAGGATTCATCGTCAGGGATAAATTAATCTAACTGCTTTTGAACAATTTAGAAAGTTTTTTTCCTCTTCATTGGTTAATTATTTTATCCTTTTTTTTCATTGATTAATTATTTTATTTATCCTTTTTTTTCATTGGTTAAAATAAATAGCACCCTGAAATGTTTGCAACTATTAAACTATTAAAATTGATAACCCTGCAAAAACTAAGGATGTTATTAATATTGCTGAAGTTCATTTTATTAATAGTTTTTTTATTTATTTATTAGTAATGCTTTTAGTATTTCAAGTTTTCGTTTATTTGTGGTTTGTTCAAGTATAGATGTTTTGTCAACTTACATTTTTCTAAATTGGGACAGAGGACAGGAATGTTGGTTAGCTAAGTAGTTAAATATAGCGCTGTTATCGGACCGATGCATGGTTAATCTCCTCGACAAAGTGGTGATAGTCAAACCTATGTATATGCTTTCACTTATATTGTCAGAGACACAATCTCCCAAAGGGCATTTGAACGCAAAAACTAAGTTAATCCAATCAAGCAGCTCAGTCGAAGGGGAGGAGTTATTAGTTATAATCAGATTAGAGGCTTTAAATTTATCATAGTAAATAATTAATTTTATTTTTTATTAGGGTTTTTAGGTTGCAGATTTTTATTAATAATATTTCTTAATACTTTTTCGTCTATTCTATAATTATAGTGAATTTGATTTTTGTAATAAAGTTATATATGTGTAGTAGGTGTAGGTGTGGATCCTGTATTTTATGGTTAATATTTTTAAATATCTCAATCTTTTCATCAATAGCATGGTTGGGATACCATTATTTACTAACGTTTGTTTAATATTCTTGACTTCCTGTTCTAAAATAGTTGGGGAAGAGGATATTAAGTTAGCTCATGTTAGTAAGTTATTAATTAAAGCAGTTTTTTTTACCGATGGGGGCACTAACTTAAATAATTCAAGGTAGAGGGAATTTTATTATTCGTTATATATATATCTATATAAATAAAATGAACTCATTTTTTCCCGTCGGATTTTGACCTTAATAGGATTAAAAATCCAGATATTTCATGCAAATATAATATGCACAAACGGCAGAACAATATCTGAGGTGTGTTATAGGCTTATTATTTCTCAAATTCCTCGATAATCTTAGATTTCTATACTTTTTCTGCTAAGAAGTCACGGCGAAAATCGGTTAAGATCAATGGAAGTGGTAAAATATTTTCTCTCTAATAAATTCCTCCTCCCCCTGCCACCACTTAACACCGTTTGGGGATCGTTCACAAGGAACAGTTGAGAAGAGAACACCGGTTTGGCTTCGTAGTTCTTTCATGTGAAGTTATTTAAAATCACTAAACTAAGCTGCAGTGCTCTGTGGCGTAGTGGTTAGCGTGCTGGACAATTCATATTATATTTTCACGTTCGCGCCGACCTACCGTAGTCGTTTTTTTTTTTTTTTTCCTAAACAACTGGAATGGACTTTTCTTGGTGTCCGAACTGTTAACGTCGCAGATGTTTTTTTTTTTTCACACTTTATTTTCCTACTTTTACTCATGACTCCGGGTTTGATCCTTCCTACTTACCTACCATAACATTTTTTAAAACTCCCCCCCCCCCGTCCCGGAAACAAACACTCGGGCAACGCCGGGTACCCCCGCTAGTATATATATATATATATATATATATATATATATATATATATATATATATAGAGAGAGAGAGAGAGAGGTAAATAAATAGATAGACATGTCATTATATAGCTGCATTAGAGATAGGCGTGTCCATTAAAACAAGTTGATCCTACCAGCATAATATTTGTTTTTTTCTAATGAAAGCAATTGGGCCAAATTTGATTGGCTGATATTTGTCGAACTCTTTGAATTCCGTCGCAAAGTGTTATGAAAAAATAGCGCCGCACAGACTGGGCATGTTTTCATAACCCCCTCTTTCCGCACTCTATCCTCGGTATCATCCAGCAAACCCTATTTCCGAAACGGGATAGGCATCTTGTGTTTATCTATTACGCGTGTCTTATCATTTGACTAGAACCAAATAATTGGTGACCTCTCGCAGGCCAAAGGGATGCGCAGATAGCGTGGTGGCTATCGGTGCGAAACTTGGATTCGGCGCGCTGTACACAGCAGGGGTACTGATCACTTTGCAAACAAATGAGCATGTTAATTTGTTGTTTTAATCATTTAAAATCAAAGAATTAGTCATATTTTTATGAGGTTTTCAGTTTTTATTCAATAAATCATGTATCTTTACTAGCTCTACTTATCCGTTTTTTTTAGTGATACAACGACAATATTTTGGTTTTTAATGTTTTATTTATTTACTAGCAAAAACTTTTTTATTTTATACATATATATACTAGCAAAAGTACCCGTCGTAAACTGGGTTCAAAAACAGTCTACAGAAAATAGACTCTGATTTATGAAAGTATGATAGGTTATGAAAAGGAAGGGTTGTAAAGAGATAGCTTCGAATTTGGGGGTATCAAAACCAAAGCAAAATATGATGAAAGTAAAAATAAAATCGATAAACCCCATAATTTATTGCACCATATCTGTTCACACTGAAACACTTATCACAATATTCTGTGGATCTATATTAAAAAACCTTGTTAAACTTTGTGACATATTTCCATTCTATAGAAGTCAGACGCGAATGAACACCCCATAATTTTATTATACCATATTTTTTCAAACTGAAACATAATTATCAAAATATACTTACGCAGATAGATATGAAAAGTCTTTATTAAAGTTTGTGCCTATTTCCATTCTATGGAGGCCAGTCGCGAACGCAGACCCCACAATTTTATTATACGATCCCTATTTAAGTTAAAACATACTTATCAAAGTATTATTATGTACATCTATATCAAAAACACTTGTAAACGTTTTTTTTTATTTTTCTATTTCCATACTTTGTTGACCTGGCGCGAACGCAGACCCCACAATTTTAATGAACCACCGTTCTGCCAGATCAAACATACCCATTCCTGTGTCTCGATACATCTTCTATCATTATATATAATCAGTTTTTTAAAATAGTCAACCATATAGGAGCCTATTCGTGACTAGACACACACACACACACATTCAGCTTTATATTATAGAAGACTTATAATTTTTTTATAGTACGGCAGCTAATATATATCATATTCGTCAATCTAAAACATAAGCTATTCCCCTTGAGGACTTATTAAAGGTGATCATTTAAAACCAGACTTTTAAGCCCGTTAAAAACTGGCAAAATTTATAGTCCTATTACTTAGAATGAGTGCTCTATGCCAAATTGATAGTTAGACATTATTAAATTTGGGCTCATGGTGATAATTCTTGGGGACTTCATATTTTAACAAAGGTCGGGAGAGATGCGTTATGGGCAGTTCTTTTTAACACAGAGGGGAGATGCATTTTTTATGATGATGGGGACAGGTAACAATTTAGAAGGGTCTTACACAAGGTTAATTTACAAGATGATAGATAAAAATCATACAACCTTTCATGTTTCAATGACGACAAACGAAGACAAGGTTTATAAATATATGATGATGTTTTATTCTCTATCTGGATGATCAGGGATTCAATACCTTTTAGATTTTACATTGTCTTATCTTCCCCTCTTCACTTCTGAGAGGGTTTCTTCCCCTCCCGAACTCTTCTCCACTTTTTCACCGACTCTGACTGTGTCTCTTCTAACTCGAACCGACTCTGATTATATTGGGAATTCTCTTTCTTTATGACGTTCAAATCGTGCCCCACCATGTGATCCATTCACGTGGACTTCGCATATGTATGTCTAAACACGCGTTTGGCAAACAAAGAAATTCCTAAATTGAATTGTTCGATATCTAACTTATTGTTTTAACTTTCATTGTTCACACCTAACTCTGACATAATAAATATTTAGCTATTTCCAAGAACAATGACAATCATTCTACATTCCTAGGATGTGACAATATTTATTATCATTTAACTTGTTTACTGGGTTTGATTCTAACCTTTTCCAAATATAATTTTCAACATCTAGTTTGTTCTTTTGATTACTTCCATGTAACACTACTTAGTACGCTACGCTTTATCATGAACAAAGACTCATCAAAAATTTCAAACAGATCGGTACAGTAGTTTCTGACATAAGGCGAAAGTAAATGTGGTATGTTGGTGACTAATTCCTACTTGTTCTTATTCCTAAATACGACAGAATGACTTTGACAGACCGGTTCTCATTAGATCACCGAAATTAAGTAACGTTCAGCCCGATCAGTACCAGATGGATGACCATTTGGGAATACCAGGCGCTGTATGTAGGAGGACGTCGACAGCTTCCTGTAAGAACTAAAAAAACTAACATCGTCATCTTCTTTAATCGGTATATACATGCGACTGGGGACCATTTGTGAATTTAATATTCCACCTAGGACGAATGACACTTGCTTTTTTAAACCCATAACTATGCATCGAATGGATATCATCATACTTAGTTTGCTGCACCTTATTATAACAACGGTCTATACAAACTTTCAGTCAGATCGGTTCAGTAGTTATCGAGAAAATGTAACGGACAGACGGACTGAGAAAAATCAGCAGTTGTAATTCTTGCTTCCTTTATTTTGTATTTTAATCCTCACACCCCATGAGCGATGTTTATGAAAAAAAAAAGTGGAAAAATTGTTTTCTGAGTCGGAATCTATTAATCTAGCTAACACTTATAGTTGGTTTCTGAATTTTTTGGATGTGGATTGGTTATTTATATTATTTGTATTTTTCGGACTATTGTTCTCATTTTAAGTGCCATTTTCACAACATTATAGCCGATGTAACCTCCGACCTTATTCAAATGTATTTTGTCAAACTCGGGAATGTTTCTGTAGAACTCGGGAATCTGGATGGAATTTCGAAAGAAATCCTTTATTTATTTCATCAAACACCCTGGGGTAGCATGCTTTAGTCCTATCAGTGGCGCAGTGGTTAGAGTATTTGGAAAAATCAGTTACAAAAATGATATTCTCATGAAGGTTGAAAGTTCAATCCATAGTGCGGGCGATCGAAAAATACAATTGCGAATTACTAAGGACATCTATCCTGTCATGGCCGACAAAACAAGAGCAAGCTACCCCCGTGAAATAAATAAAAGTTTCTATTCGAAATTCCGTTCAGATTCCAGAATTCGGCAGAAACATTCTCGAGTTCCACCTGAAAAAAGTCGAAGGTTACATCGAACGAAACGTTGTGAAAATGACCCCCAAGATGAGAACAGTAGTCTGAAGAATGTAAATAATACGAATAACTTATAGTTGGTTAGTTTTTTACATTAACTAGTAATTTTACATTAACTAGTAATTTTACATTAACTAATAATTTTACATGTAATAATTTCAGCATCTTATATGAAATGATTTATATCTTTTCTCGATAATTTCCATAATAAAATTAGTAGAATTAATTGGCTAGTCAGAAGCAAATATCGATATACCTAACGTTAAAAATCCGACAAGATAACCATATACACTAGTTTATATGTTAGATTATTAGATCAAAGAATGGTTGGAATCGTAACACTCAGACATTTGAAAGTAATGCGGAACCCTTTAACGAATTCTTAACTTGGATTAAAGATTAAAGACAAAAGTAAAATATTATGTTTCATTTGTGTCTATAAGCGAATAAAACCTGTTAAATTTCGCATGCGATTTTGTGGTATGAAAGACCACACCACCTTTTCTAGTTTGAAACCTTTATGATATCAGACAGACTATGTCCAAACATTCTCTGGCGTTGGTGTGTAAATGAGAATTGAACAAAAATAAAACGATAAAAAAAAAATAGCAAATGAAAATTGGCTCGTCAGAAGCAAATTTTGTTTTGTCAGCTTTAATAATATTTGGATTTAATTTTAAAAATTCGAAAAGATACATATTATATATCCGTAGCAAAGACAACTAACGTTGTCCGAGATCGAATGGGAATAATCACACTCCCATATGTTTACTGTCATCGAAATCGTTGAAATCGCCCATTTTTCAATTAAATTGAATGATTGGTTGAACTAGTTGGGGACCATCGTGGTGCACAATGGAGAAGCTTCATATGCCTTCCCGCAGCCAATTAGTTCACAATACATAGTAGTCGACATTGCACTAAAGAGAACCTACTGTTGATTTTATAACATTATTTTTTTCATATATAATAAATTTAATTAAAGTTTAAAATGCAAAAGTCAAGTATCATACTTCAGTTATACTCTAAATTAAACCATTTATTTCGAACGCGCCACTGTCATATCAAAGAACCTACTGTTTATTTATATTCATTGCCTTACTACTTGTACGATGATAATGACTTTAATTTAAGTGTAATATAAAAAAGTCAAGAATCATGTAATTGTTCTTTAAACAGAAACATTAATTTCGAACGCGTCCCTGCTATATCAAAGAGTCAACTGCTTATTTTATATGTCAGGCCTTTCTGCTTGTGTGGTAATAAAACTTCTCAAATGCACTTGTTATATTAGGCTGTGTAAATGTTTAATTGTGGTCAACATTGTCTGCTCTTTTTTTCATCGGATTATTTCGATTATCGATTGTCGATACTTATAAAAAATTCCAATGAAAAAAATATCTAAGAACACTGCCAGACCCATAAAGTATCTTCGTGTGAAATTTCATTAAAATCGACCCAATCGTTGCGGAGTTTATAGTGAACCACACACAAACACACAAATATACAATAGGCAAAGTTCCTTTTATATAATAGTTGAGATGTAATGTTAGATGAGAGTTTTCTGTAATTAAAAGTATCGTATTTCATGCACAAATAAATGATTGTATATATGCTCTCTCTCTCTCTCTCTCACACACACACACACACACACACACACGCACGCACACACACACACACGCACACACACATATACACACACATATATATAAACATGTTTTCATCCTATGTACTAACTGCAGCCAACCTTCTTAGCTTCTTAGCTTGGACTAAAGCCTAGTATCTGTTCTGACGCTACGCATCGTTTCTCTCCTACATCAATGAAAGAGGAACCCTTCAAGTCTTAGGCAATTTAAATTTTTTGTCCCACTCCGAAAGTGCCGCTATTTGGGGAGCTAAATTTTCCTCATATTAAAAGCCACCATGTTTTCTAACCTTGCCCTTGTGGGGAAGCAATTAAATCGGAAGTACACCCAAACTTTTGTGGTGGTTGATAACCGTTAGTCCTTACCAACAGAAGTACATTTTGAGTCCTTCTCAGTGCAAATCGTTCCCGACGGAATTGCAGAATTTTAATCTTTTTTAATCTAAAATCTTAGGTCATGAAAGAGCAAATAAGCTATAAGCTGAGTTGTAGGCGGGGAGGTTTGCGCACCGCGACATTTGGAAGCAATCAAAGATAAAGTTCCCAAAATTTTCATTAAGGGACAATGTCCACTTTGTCCTATGAATAGAGTTATTCGTGTCCTTCTTTTGATCAAAAGAAAGCACTCGATAACCTTTTATGGCGTAATTTGTCATCTGCCAATAATTAAGTTGAAATTGACAGCATTTTCTCAACTATTTCCCTGGCGGCAAAAAATAAATCCTTTACAATGCGCACCCTTACTTCAACGAAAGAAAACTGAGTGTAAAACAACAAAAATTTTACTTAGGTAATTTATTCTGTAATTAATTCTCTCTGTATATATATATATATATATATATATATATATATATATATATATATATATATATATATATATATATATAAAAAATCGTGCAATCGTTGCATTTATACACCCCAATATCAGGTGGTTCTATCAGGGAGGCAGTCGCACTTTAATGAAACTAACGGAAAAAATATTTCGCTGAGAATGCGTTCATTCAAACGGGCCTATGTTTTAACGAGGTTGTCGGCGATACTATCGAAGACATATCTTAACGGAGAATAGAAAATGGACTTCTATCTTTACTTTCAGCAATATCGCAAGTCTTGCGTCCCTTTTTTTGTCCTTTTTTCCTCACATTCCATGAGCGATGTTTCTGGCAAGGGGAGAAGTATTACTGTTTGTTGGATTGGAATATATCCACATAACACTTATGTTTGAAAAGATTTTGACCTTGAAGTGGTATTTTTAGCTACTTACACTCAGTGGATTCATGCCTTGTCTGAAGCAAATTCTATAAAATGATTTTACTTAACTATTTTACGTCCGCTCGGATCTGCGAGAAAGGACTAAAAGATAAAACTGATTTACATAGTTGTTTGAGAACTTGAATGATCACTTGAGAGAACTTGAATGCCTACTATGCACTATCATCGAGTGTCAAGGTCTCTATAAAATATTTTGTCAGGACAACCTGGCATGAGGTTACTTTACAAGTAAACCCTGACTAAATATTCAACATGACATAGTATTTGCGGCCCAAATACAATCTCCTCGGTATGGCTGCCCTACATTGGCTTTTACGAGGAATGGTGCACCTTCTCAAAGTGATGTTACCTCAAGTAACAGCACGGAGCTATATACTCCACTAGACTAGACGAATTCTTGTCATGGAACCTAGTAAGACCAAGAGACCACAAGAAAAGATATACTATAACATATCTAAATGGTCGGTTGGGAAGAAGAGAATTGTTCTCTACTTCGTTGCTTGCTTAGTGTTTGAGATGTAAATGGGGGTTTTAATAGAATATTCGAATATCCATGTATCTTATATAGATAAAAGCTCTCGGAAGGGGGGGGGGCTTGATTTTTGAGTACTTCAACCGAAATAAAATGAAACACAAAAAGGTTATTTGATGTCCTTTTAAAATATTCTGTCATTATAGTGTTGGCCAATGGGATACATATGTGTGTGTGTGTGTGTGCCTTTATAGGAGAGAATTGTTGCGCATTTCTCTCCTAATAATAACTTAAATAAACACAAGGCCAAACGACATTGCTTTTAACAAAACACTAATAAAGGGTTTATTTAAAAAAAAAAAGGCGAGATTGTATCTCAGACTGGAGAAAAAGAAAGAAAGTGTAAATGTCTGTTTGAAGGTGTCGTCTGCCATCAGACGGCAGTCGTCAACAAGTAGCAGTGGGAGGGGTGAGTGAGATAGGTCTGTATAAGTCACTTGCTGGCGTCTTTCTTGCGATCGCAACTAAGATCCCAAAGGGATAAAAATATTCCTTAAGGGGACAGCTCAAATCAATGCGCCCTGCCAACCGATTGGTCAATGTGGCCGAATCACTTTGGCACCGGGCATTGATCCGCTTATAGTAAATAGTTTGTTAACTGCTACACTTTCACTGCACAGGCCGGGATCGTCCGACCGTTGTACTGGTCTAAAGTTGTTAATTGATACCAGTCGCAGTATCAACCGTGAGGTCTCAATCCGTAATGCATCAGAAGCATTCTCTTACTAAATAAATGTCTAACTCCGGTTTAAAACACAGATCATGTTTTTTTGGGAAAGGCTATAGTGACATTTATTTTATTTTACTTAACAACAGACTTGCAAATGAGAATTTTTAGATCCTAATAAATCAAAATGCAAGTCCAACCGAACATAATAGACTACTTATTTGCGAGGGTCATCGACAATCAACTGTCAGACCCCAGAAATCAAACTGACCTGGAGATGCGAACAAAATCAACTGAGAGATGCCCTGAAGGTCAACTTCCTTTTCATTCTTATCTGCTAGAATATATATTAACATATATGCGAATCTACCCGCCCCCCCCCACAAAAAGATAGCACTTGAAAATGTTTTCAGTCTGTGCTGTAAAAGAAATAAAAATAAATATAGTATCTCTAAAAATCAAATGTCCGGTTTAAAGCGAGTGACACATATTTATTTTCTTTGGACGTTACAATAAATAGCCTTCCCGCAGCATCCCTCTTCATTCAGTCTTTGACAACAGTGGACACCATCCTAATACAACAATATGAATTGAGTCTGATTTTTCTTTTAAAAAATATAAGACGGCATGCCGTGACCTTTGCTAGAAACACATCTAAGACTGCTGCAAAGAAGGTGGGCTCCTTCTACCGTGCTAGAAAATTACTCGCACCTGAGAGCACCCTACATCATTAAAACGCCACAATTCGCCCATACATGAAGTATTTCTGCCACATCTGGGCCAATACATCTACCAGTAGCTTCTCACTCTTAAACAGGATCTAAAAAAGTTTAAAATCAAATAGATCCCGCACTGAAGGTTAAGCTACAACTCCTGTCCCATCGCCGTAATATTACACCAGTCTGCCTGTTTTAAATGTATCTTAATGGACGGTCCTCTGATGAACTTAAATCACTTGTGCCCCCCCGCCTCGACGTACATAAACCCGATTAACCCGACAGGCTGAAAAATCCCACTCCTTCAATGTTGAAATGCCAAGACGCCGGATGGCATTCTATTCTAATAGTTCCTTTCCTTGGAGTGTTAAACTTTGGAATTCTCTCTTTGTTTCTTGTTTCTCGGACTATACTACCCTGGAAAAGTTTAAATGTAATGTGAACAGACAGCTAGCTGTTCAGCTCTCTACAGTCCCCTGTTAGGCATAATGTCAAATAGTAACCCCTAATTGAAATGTTGCATTGTTTGGGATGAACAAAAATAAAAAAAAATAAAAAGGCAATCATAGATTGAAGGAACTTCGATTTTCCTGATATAAAGAACTTCGTAGCACCTGTTGTTTTGTACGCTATGCAACAAGTCAAAAAAATAATCAGAACATTTTCGGCTTTTGTGTTTGACCTTATTGAGGAGTTTTTTGCTTTTTTTGTAAGGCGCTTTCTTTGGGTTTCGAAGGAGAGCAGTTGGCCTTGCATGAAGCACATTCATGATTCTCGTTCAGTTCTTTCTTTACAATTTCAACGGCATCTCTTTCATTAAGGTCTGCGTTATCTTTCCTGCATCTTTAGAACTCCTATTTTAAGAGCTTCCCAACAAATTACGTTGTTCAAACACAACCGTAACGCCTTTTACGAGCTTTCTTGATAAGCATTGGATCAGGTGGTACAGGGAAAACATTGTTTTTAAATCTTCTCGTTGCCAAAGTGAGATCTAATGGTAACATTGCATTGGCAGTTGCCTCTTTATGTATCACAGCAACATTTCTAGATGATGATCGTACTGCACACTCTAGTTTCAAGTTGCCTCTTGATTTGGCCAAGAGATTTGAAAATGAATGTTGCAACATCCCGCGAGTTTCCAGTATGACCAGTTTATTGCAATAGATTAATAGTTTGGGATGAATGTACTATGTCTCAGTCATTAGATTGGAATCTTGAAAACTTGAAAGAAAATAACAAATTAATGAGAGGTGTCACTGTTTTGCTATCTGGTGATTTTCGTCAAACCTTACGCGTAATTCCCAAAGACACTAAAGCAGATGAGCTAAATGCATGTCTTAAGGCGTCACCTCTTTGGCCTAAAGTTTAAAGAAATTCACTGTTACTGTCAATATGAGGACACATTTATTTGATGATCAGACTGCAGCACTTTTCTCAAATCACCTCCTCTCCATTTGACGATGGTTTAATAACATAAAATAGAGATCTTCAATCGCACAAATTACCATGTGGCCAAATGGTAAATTTAATTGGTGACCTGAACTAAGGTTTTTCCAGATATTGCGCAAAATTTTTACAAAGAGCAATCTTGGTCTTAAAAATGATGCTGTTGATATGATTAATTATAATCTTTTGCAAGAGTTGCCTGGGTTAAAGCATTCTTATCAATCCATTGATTGTGTTATTGATGAAGATCAGACAGTAGAATTCTCTATAGAATTTCTAAATTAACTACAACCAACTGGAATGCCACATCATAACCTGATATTGAAGTAAGTAGCTCCAGTTATATTATAAAAAAATATTGATCCACCTAAACTGTGTAATGGCACACGGTAAGCAATAAAATGTTTGAAAACTAATGTTCTGTAAGCTATTATAATAACTGAAAATTTTAAGGGTGAAACTGTGTTAATTCCTCGGATGTTTTTTTTTAATTGTCTTGTGACGTCACATCGCGCAACAAACTTGGTCATTTGCATATGGCTTCTGTTGCTAACCCAGTGTCACACAGTGTTACACACACCTTTTAAGATCTCCATTTTTATTTTGTTATAATCCCGAGCAATGCCGGGTTGCTCTGCTAGTCGTTTTATAAATTCCTATGTATTTACTTTTTTTTTTTTAATTTTTTCTGATTTTATTATTTTGACGATTAATAATAAAAATAGGTGCACAGTGATTTTCGATCACCTTGTTCTTGCATATATAGATAATCACGCACATTAATTGTGTAAAAGGTCACATTTGAACGTTATTTGATAAAGAAAAGGTGAATAAAAATTGACTTGTTGACTGATAAGACGGCACGTTTTTTTCGTCGCCCATTTTTTAACTTGCATTTAATCCGAGGGACAGACAAAATGGCGCAGAATTAAACCGCCCGACCTTTACATCGCAGAATTATGTTAACATTTAACGGTTGCTATTTTGACGCACTTGCACTCAACTAGGTCATCGTTAGGGACCGCTGAGTGTCATTGGATCCGAAATACTTCAACGTCCTCACCTCTAAGACATTACACCGTTTTACAAAATACATAAATAAGATGAACATTTTCATGAAATGTTTCAATTTTTTGCTGTAAAAGCAATAAAAATAAATATTGTATCTCTAAAAGTCAAATCTCCTGTTTAAAGCGAGTAACAAATATAAATTAATACCAGGTAAGTATGCCACTACGCCTCGGTAGCAATTTTCTCATGGCTAGCTGTATGTTGGTTGTTCACGCATTGAAAGTCCTGAAAACCTTTACATTTACACACCTGTTAAAGGTCACACACAAGATGTTGTTTATGTAGAGGATCTTCAAAATTAATGCTATATGTTCATTTACCAGTTTTCAGATATGCACCGCTGGAAACTAAATTTTAATTATTTCATTAATAGAATAGATTACTAATGCCATCTTTACATATATTGTACATTAAATAGTTAAAATAAAAGGAAATTTAACAGTTTTCAAATGTGCACTATGATATAAAATAATAATTGCAATTCTTACATCATATATTGAAAGAAAGAATAGAAGATAAATGATCAAACTATATAAAAGAAACGATTAGGTCTACTGGTGACACCTCTATAAAATAAAACACACCTACTGCTCCTACCACATGGAGTGTGTGGAAAAAGAAGCCATTATGAATTTATATTTTGTTTAATCAATTTTATTATAATGTATGAGGACAAAATATTCAAATATATCATATACAGCCTGGCAACGTCGGGTAATTCAGCTAATAATATATAAAAATCGATAGAAACTCTACTCTAACTAACTCTATAATAATATGTACGAAATCTGCAAGAATTAAAATGCCATAGTTAAAGGTACATTTCGACCGGGCTACGTCGGGCTACGACAGGCGTCACTGATAGGTTAAATAAATACTTTTGCAGCTTTTACAAAAGAGCTACAATAATATCAGTGTCTCCATTTATGCTGAACATCTACAGAATGCCAACATCAATATATTGCATAAGGATGAGTCCTCTGTAGAATTTCCACAGGTCCCGCTAGTATATATTAATACGATAGCGTGTGTGTTATTTTGAGTGTCACGCTTACATTTTTTTCTTACAAGTAACTGTTGTTTAGCTGTTATGTCCTTCCATTTCTTGTAATAAAGAATTTTCCCAAGACTTATATATATATATATTCTTCATAAGTTTTAGTTTCGGTTTCGATTCGAGCTGATGCATCAAAGTCATATGGATATATCTTTTTAAATTCTTTTATTTTTGAAATCACAACTTTATAATCTATAGGAATCGATACAAAAATTGCCTCTTTAATAATATATACGAAATCTGCATGAATTAAGATATCATATTTAAGCGTATTTGTCGATCGGGCCATACTGGGCGTTTCTGCTAACTTAGATAAATACTTTTGCAGTTTTAACAAAAGAGCTACAATAATATCAGGGCGTCTCCATTTACACTGAACATTTTTGGAATGCTAACATCAAACTATTACATATGAAAAGTCCGCTGTGGAATTTCCACAGATCCCGTTTGTATATATATTAAAATAATAGAAATGCCAAATTCAATTAAAATTTTTTTAAATATTTTATAATTCTTGTAGAATTTAGCAAAAAATCTGAAGAAAACTAAAGACGAAGGTCAAAGAGCATAAAACCATTAAAATGGCTGTAGGCTAGAATCTATATAATATCATGCTGGTTTCTTCCTTAGTTATTCCGTACGTTATGCTTTTAGTGATTAGATATTCGAAAATCGAGCTTAATCAAAGAGAGGTCGTTTTTATATTCTTGTACAGATTTGTCAGATTGGCCTTTCCAAAGCTATATCTTGAGAATTTGGCCTTTTTTTTAAGCAGTGTGGCATTTTTTTAAAAACAGTTTGGCCTTTAAAAATTATCCGGATTTTTTTGTTTGAGAACCTAACTTTTTTTCCTATCCAGATAAATATCAGCTTTATCAAAACATATTCGCTTATTAAATATATTTCATATTGCGTGGAATTCACTGATTTCAAACACAACTATGCACTTATTTAATTTAGTATCGTTTTGTTTTTACAAGCTGCGTTTATTTATACTTCTTGATTTACAACGTAACTTATGCCTTTCTTATCTTGTAATTTGTTAAGGATGACACACATGTAACGTAGTCGTTACATGTCAACACTCAGGACCCACACGTTGTATGCTGACAGTCGCAAACAAAGAAAATCAAGGAAAGAACTAAACTCCATTTTTTTCAGTTAAAAAAAACAGACATTTATTTACAGGTACTTCCCGAATAAAGCCTTGTCTCGTGTTCAAAACTCTTCTCGCACTTCAATGTGCTAAACAAGACTTTGCCCTGTCGAAAAGGTCGCATACTCTCTTTGTTTGGTCATTTTTAGGACACATATTTCCCTGCCACTCTCAGACCATATTTATGTCTCTTTTCCGAAAACTTGTGTCTCGAACACCTCTCGAATCCTTTACATCTTGAAGACATCTCTAATCTCTGTTGTTACGTCGCATCCCGCAGCCGGCTTGGTAATTTGCATATAGCTTCTACTGCTAGTCAGCAGTTCTGTTACACACACCTTTTAAGATCTTCATTTTTTTGTTATGATCCCGAGCAATGCCGGGTTGCTCTGTTAGTCGTTTCATAAATTCCTATGAATTTACTTTTTTTTAAACATTTTCTTTGATTTTATTATTTTGACGTTTTTATCATAAAAATCGGTGCACAGTGACTTTTCGATCACCTTGTTCTTGAATATATAGATAACCACGTATATTAATTGCGTAAAAGGTTACATAGTTTCATCGATTGTTTTTCATTTGAACGTTATTTGATAAAGAAAAGGTGAATAAAAATTGACTTGTTGACTGATAAGACGGCACGTTTTTTTCGTCGGCCATTTTTTCCCTTGCATTTAATCCGAGGGACAGACAAAATGGCGAAGGATAAAACCACCCGACCTTTAACATTTAACGGTTGCTATTTTGACACACTTACACTCAACTAGGTCATCGTTAGGGACCTCTGAGGGTCATCAGATCCGAAATACTTCAAAATCCTCACCACTAAGGCACTTCTTGAACTTACGCCGTTTTAAAAAATACATGAATAAGATCGACATTTTCATGAAAAGGACATAAAGATAAATTGATACCAGGCGAGGATGCGACTACTCCTAAGTAGCAATTTTCTCTCCCAAAAGAGATAAGGTCAGGATTAGTTATGGGACGATTTGAATTTTTTTCCCGATTCCGATACAGTTACCGATTCTGTTCTAAATTCTAGATTCTGATATATGTACCGATTCTGTTCTAAATTTCAGATTCTGATATATGTACCGATTCTGATTCTTTTAATATCTTTCAATATTTTTAGCTATAGAGCTGTTGTTTATATATATATATATATATATATATATATATATATATATATATATATATATATATATATATATATATATAAGTGAATGCGTCTGTGTGTGTGTGTCTGTGTATGTACATTTCCCCACGCAATAACTCTGTCAATTTTAAGCCTACAGACTCGAAATTTGATATACAGGGTACTGAGATTTGAAAAAATCGATCTGATCGGTTTTCGGGCAGAAATTTTGCGATTAAGGGGTCAAAGTTCAACGATTTGACATTTGAGAACTCTACCAAACCCCTCCTGCAATTTTGGGTCTAAACACTTAAAATTTTAGATATAGATTTCTTGGACGTGGATCTAACTTAATAAATTGATTTGACTAAAAACAATAAATGTTAAGGGGTCATAATAGGGATCAAAGTTAAAAAATTGACCTTTTTTTTTTTGCTCAGCATACACCTCAAAACACTCGGGCAACGCCGGGCATCCATGCTAGTATATATATATATATATATATATATATATATATATATATATATATATATATATATATATATATATATATATATTTTAATTTTCGGATTAACGTTATACCCCGTGTAATGCATATAGTTTCGCAAACATAAAAATAATCTTACGCGCGTTTATCTATAGATATTATTTTTAATGGTAGTTAATTATTAATAAATATTTATCGTTTTATAATTAGTGCGAGAAATGGAACATTAAGTTAAAATAAAAAAAAAAATATAAAAACAATTAAAAGAATTGGTTTTGGTGTCGAAAAATAGGCTTATTTTTGTTTCCGATTCCTATTCCAATAACGATTCCGATACCTCCAAACGTTCCGATTTTTCCTATTCCCGATTCCAGTTCCGATTAATCGTCTCAACAGTAATCAGGATTATGACTAGTTGATTCAATGAGTTCCAAGAAGTTATTCGTTTGTTTGTTTTAAACCTTTTGCGGGTTATTTAATAGCGAGCAACAATACATGCTATTTATTTATTTTTTTTTACGGCATAACAGTCATCGGTGGGCCGAAATAGTACATGTTTTTGCATACGGTTGGTTAGTAGATAAGTTTAACTCTGAAGAGATGCTTGTCACTAGGGCTACGACAAGAGAATATTCTTTTCATTATTTTGACTCTCGAGTATATATCAGTTAATATCTTATATGTTTTTATATAGCGTGATGTAGTTCTCGATTGATTAACTGTATCTAACTGTGTCGGATATATACTCGAGGGCCAAAACAATGAAAAGAATATGCTGTTGTCATAGCCCTACTTGTTACATACAATTTGACCATTTACTACTCATACGTTAGTGAGCATACTCAAACCGGTGTGTCCACCTGACTAGAGTCGAATTAATTTTCATATTTATCTCCCTCTTGCTTGGGGAAGATGTGACACAAGGTTGGAAAAATTGGATTTGAAAAGCCAACGCCTTAGAGAAAGAGCACCCTGACCTGCAAAAAGGGTTAGCAGGCAAAACATAAGAGGGTGGACATCATAGAACTATACAAGACACAGGACACAGGACCATATATCTCAGATAACGAAAAACAATGACCTAGATCTTTGGGAGCCAATGGAAAATCATCCGTGACTTATAAGTTGGGCTATGACAACAGAATATTCTTTTCATTTTTTTTGACTCCCAAGTATATATCCGACACAGTTAGACACAGTTAATCAACCGAGAACCACACCACTCTATATAAAAGCATATAAGATATCAACGGATACACACTCGAGAGTCAAAACAATGAAAAGAATATGCTGTACTTATAATAAAGCATTTACACTTCTCATCGGAGGAGAGATACTATAAAAGACACATTATGGAAGGAACACTCAGGTGTTATCTTTCTAAGACTAACATTAATCTCTATATTAGGCTCATAGATATTCGAATACTCCATAAATGTTCTCTATCGTTGAAACGATGAGTTAGTAAGAAAGTTGAGAACATAATTTTAAATATGTTATAGTATACCTTTCTTGTGGCCTCTTTGTATTACTAGATCCTAGGATAAGAATTCATCTAGTCTGATGGAGTATCCAGCTTCATGCTATTACTTGAGGCAACATTACTTGGAGAAAGAGCGCCACTCATTCCGCGTAAAAGCCAGCGATGGTTAGCCATAGCAAAGAGATTTTATTTGAGCCGTGAATACCTAGTGATTTTGAATATTTAGTAAGGTTTTTTTTTTGTTTTATTTTTTTTACACAGTGATCAACACTTATCAAGGCCCGGAAGCCACTCAGGGATAAGGGTTATTGTAAGTACATTACGTTAGTGTGGAGATTTGATGAAGTGTTTAATTAAGGGGGCGGTTCATTAGGAATTTGTTAACATTGGACTTGAAGACATCCAAGTTGTAGTCCGGAGGGAAGCAGGCAGACGGAACAGAGTTCCACAGGCGTGCAGTTCTAAGAAAGAAGCTTTGTTCATGGAATCCGCGTTTTGATTTAGGCACAGATATAGAGTGGGAGAAATTTTTCACAGTGGATTCAGCTAGACGGGTGTTTTTCGTGAAAGATTGGCGAGGGGGGACCAGAGATTGGAGTTCAGACGAGCACCTGCCATGGAAATAACGATAAAACAAGGATAGGCTCGCAACGTCTCTTCTGTAGGAGAGAGGTTGCAGGGTAGAGAAAAGGGCATCCCCCACTAAGCCACGAAGTCTATTTTGTACTCTGTCAAGGCAGGATAGGCTATTTTTAGCAGCTCCTACCCAGATGTGGCAGCAGTATTCCATCCTGGGACGGGTTTATTTGTAAGGAAAATTATATTATACCAGGTTGTCCTCAGAAGCCGCTCTACAAAATGAGCTCATGCACTCAAGGATAGTGTCTAGTAAGCATTCAAGTACATATAGCTTCTCTATATCCCATTCCCCTACAGAGACAGTCATGTTCACGACCCGCCTCTCAGATTGTGAACACAGACAAGCTTTACTTCTAGACCCATTTCCTACCAAGTACCCGTGGATTGTATAACTAATGCTCACAGTTCACTTGGAAAAGCGAAGACTACCTAGTGGTATCAATAGACATCACACTAAAATCCCAAACCCAAGGTGAGGAGCCATTGATCAAAACGACAAGGCACTAAAAAGATCTGACTTACAGAAGTAAATTATCTCTTCTTCTTCTCTTCTCTTCTCTTCTATTCTATTCTTTCTATATAAATAAAATGAATTCATTTTTTCACGTCTGATTTTGACCTTAATAGGATTAAAAATCAAGATATTTCATGGAAATATAATATGCACAAACGGCAGAACAATATCTGAAGTGTGTTATAGGCTTATTATTTCTCAAATTCGTCGATAATCTTAGATTTCTATACTTTTTCTGCTGAGAAGTCACGGCCAAAATCGGTTAAGATCAATGGAAGTGGTAAAATATTTTCTCTCTAATAAATTCCTCCTCCCCCTGCCACCACTTAACACCGTTTGGGGATCGTTCACAAGGAACAGTTGAGAAGAGAACGCCGGTTTGGCTTCGTAGTTCTTTCATGTGAAGTTATTTAAAATCACTAAACTAAGCTGCAGTGCTCTGTGGCGTAGTGGTTAGCGTGCTGGACAATTCACATTATATTTTAACGTTCGCGCCGACCTAGCGTAGTCGTTTTTTTTTGTTTTTTTTTTCCTAAACAACTGGAATGGACTTTTCTTGGTGGCCGAACTGTTAACGTTGCAGATGTTTTTTTTTTTTGTTTTTTTTCACACTTTATTTTCCTACTTTTACTCATGACTCCGGGGTTGATCCTTCCTACTTACCTACCATAACATTTTTTAAAACTCCCCCCCCCCCGTCCCGGAAACAAACACTCGGGCAACGCCGGGTACCCCCGCTAGTATTAAATAAAATGAATAAAATGTAATTATTTTAAATACGAAAATACGGCTGAAGGGGACAATAACTAAATAAATAAAAAGATAAAGACCTGACCAACAACGAGAATTACACCCTCGACATCAGAGGTATTATTTTTTACTGTTTGTAACTTTAAAAGACTGTGTTTGAATATGATTTTTTTCTCCATAGAATTGTTTTAAGAGTTTGCTACATAAAAAAATACGGTGATAACACATTTTTACTGTTTGTGACGGATTGTTAACGAAACAGATCTGTAACATATAGTCTTATGAGAAAATAAAAGAGCATGTGTTTTCAAAAATTGTGAATTGTACTTATATATATATATATATATATATATATATATATATATATATATATATATATATTGTGCTACGAACCAGATACTGTCAGGATTGTACATGTCAACGGGATTAAAGGAATAAATTTTAAGATGGTCAACATCATGAAATTTGGAATATAGACTTTTGTCATTGATTTATGCTATGCTCTGTAATTACACCGAGCTTCTTAAATAAGGATATATATATATATATATATATATATATATATATATATATATATATTAAATGAAACGATTAATAATTTTGAATTAAAAATCAGTTTCAAATTTATCAACCGTACATTAAGACAGAGTTTTAAAATAATGTAAGCGATAAGTAATTATTCTAACTACAAGACAAAAATAACAACATCCAGAGGATAGATTTACTCAAATTGAAACAGATTTTATAATGGGGATCAAAGGCAAGTTTGCATTACACACGACTAACATGCTAGTTTTATTTTAGTGTCTTTAACTGCCCCCCCCATATTTTTGCTGATGAGGAGACTTTGTTATTAAATGACAAAATTTTGTCAATTTAAATAAAATAAACATCGCTTCTGAAACAATTGTACAATCGAATGTTTTTTTTGTTTTCCTTTTGAAACTGATTTTTAATTAAAAAATGAATCAATATTAAAATAGCTCTAAGATATCTATACCCATTAAGCTTACTATATATCTACAGTACAATGAGCACTTTTTTCTTTTAATTGTATTAATGCATTTACTGGTACATTAAAATAAACTCTGCTCTTTAGACTGTTTGTTCTAATTCCCTTAATATATATATATATATATATATATATATATATATATATATATATATATATATATATATATATATATAAGTATTATTATGTACATCTATATCAGAAACACTTGTAAACGTTTTTTTTTTTAAATTTTTAAATTTTTTATTTCTATACTTTGTGGACCAGGCGCGAACGCAGACCCCACAATTTTAATGAGCCACTGTTCTGCCAGATCAAACATACCCATTCCTGTGTCTCGATACATCTATCATTATATGTAATCAGTTTTTAAAAATAGTCAACAATATAGGAGCCTATTCGTGACCTCACACACACACACACACACACACACACACACACACACACACACACACACACACATTCAGCTTTATATATATATATATATATATATATATATATATATATATATAATTGTTTGTGTCTAGTTGTTTTGTTGCCGCGTAAAATTCTAATTTGTTCCATTTTTTTGGTGTTGCTGCTTTTCTATATCGTCTTGGCGGGGCTCTTTAAAATTAGAGCTGGTGTCTATGATAATTTACATCGTATGTTGCGATACAGATGCCTAATAAAGAGTCGATTGTTTTGAAAATTGTGTCGTTTCTTCCCGATTGCTTACAGAAAAGAACCGCGCCTTTGTGTGGTTGGCACAAAGAACCGTTTCAGCTAGCGTCAAGAAAGCCCCTGTGCGAAAATACGATTGACACACCCAGCATGTGCCGGAATATACAAGTGTGCGTCTTTCACGTTTGAGAGTGAGAGAGAGAGAGAGAGAGAGAGAGAGAGAGAGAGAGAGAGAGAGAGAGAGAGAAAGCGTACGTGTAGGTGTGGTGGTGGTGGTTGTGGTGGTGTGGGGGTGGTTGTGGTATTATTTGGCGTTGTGCATTGATTACGCTGTCATCTGAGTCCTGTGTGTAGATAGGGAAGATATCCCACAGTGATAATATTTCAGTGGTTCTACCATTTTCAAAAAGCTTTATTTATATTTTAGTTTTTCATTGCCATTACTTGTGTATCTTTCTTCTTATGGGTGGAAATTAAAAACAAATAAGATAAATATAAGTATAAAAAATTGTTTGATCGTGACTTGGATCTTATATTTCCATAATCTGCCATCATTTATTTCTCCGCTTCCTGGTCACGTGATTAGACTATTTACTCGACATCAACTTCGTGTTGCCATTTTTCACACACACACACACACACACACACACACACACACACACACATATATATATATATATACAGAGAGAGAGAGAGAGAGAGAGAGAGAGAGAGAGAGAGAGAGAGAGAGAGAGAGAGAGAGAGTCATCCACATACAGTACCGTTTCGCTGTTTCACAGCTCATCAGTGCGACTAGATAAGCAACTACCTCAAGCCAGGATCGAAACCCGACCGCCTAAATGACAGTCGGAGTTCTAACCATTGCGCGATTCAACTGCTGCTTTGCGGCATTGAATTAAGTGTTTTGACACTGTGCAAATACCTAAGCTCAATTTGTTTACACAAAGAGCATCGCTTAATACGCTAATGGTCATTTGTATATCACTTCCCAATATGCTCAACCTATATAGGGAGCATTATAGTCATATATATATATATATATATATATATATATATATATATATATATATATATATATATATATATATATATACAGTGGATAATTATATTTTAAACTATCACCATCATCATGACGGGCTCCTTGCCCGGACCAATGTGATTCTTCCTCTCCTGAGTTCCCTGTCTTCCATCAGCTGCCCCAGACCTTCAGGTTCACAGTTGGCGCCGTGTGCTTTTTGCTGGATGTACGTGGATCTAGGTCGTCCTTTGCTTGTGCGTCTGTGTCATGGAGTCCATAGCAATACATCACTCACCAGTTCATGCTTGCTCCTCAGACAATGACCAGCAAATCGTAGGCGTCTTTCTCTGATGGTATTAGATATGGCAGGTAGGTTTCCATAAAGTTGCTGCTTCGTGGGATGATTTTGCCAAGATATATTTAATACTGTTCGTAGCATACGGGTGTATGTGCCATCTAGTTTTCTTTCCAATCTTTTCGTGGGTGTCCAGGTTGTAGCACCGTAAACAAGGACAGACTCTTTCACTGCCCTGAAGAACTGCCTTTTCAGTTTGTTAGTTAGTCCCGAAGTCCATACTGAACGCAGCTCATCTAATTCGGCCCATGCTTTTGCGATGCGAATTTCGATATCTCTCTCTGTGGAAACTATGTTGCTGCCCAGATACGTAAACTCAGCGACTTCTTTCAGTGTAGATCCAACCAGTCCTGACCTCTCCTTTCACATCGAACGTCATAAACTTTGTCTCATCCGCATCAATGTGAAGACCAATATCATTTGCAGACTTTTCTAGCTTACGTAACAGCGTTTGCGCATCAGCAGTGTTGTTCGCGAACAAAGCAGTATCGTCTGCCTAATCTGCATCAGTTATGTGTGCTGATTGATGACGTCTGTTTCTGGATTCATTTAAGGTGAAGCCTAGCGTGTTGTGTATATCAACAGAGGTGCGAAGCACAAAGTCAAGACAGACAATGAAAAGAAAATGGGCAAGAGTATCTCCTTGTAGAACCCCGGTGTTGATGTCGAAAAATTCAGTGTCCCCATATGGCGACCTGACCATTGCTCGAGTGTACTCTTATAGCATCATGATATCATTAATGACTTCATTTGGAATGCCATATGCTTTTAATATGCTGGCCATTTTTCCTCTATGTACGGAGTCGAATGTTTTAGAAAAATCTACAAAGATCATGATTGCCTCAATGATTTTGGCTTTGACTCCTTCAATTAGTCTCCTAACAGTAAGTATTTGACTAGTAGTAGAGCGATTCTTTCCAAATCTATTTTGGTTCTTCCTGGGCACTTCTTCGATCTTTGGTTAGATACGGTTGAGAAGCATTGTAGATTTTTTGCTGCAACTGGAGTGAATGTTGTTCCTCTGTAGCTGCTTGATATGCTTAGGTCACTCTTCTTGGGGAAGGGAAGTATGCATCCTAAAAGCAAAACAAAAAACAAAAAAATATTTTCAAATTTAGTTGGGCGTTGATTGCGTCTGTTGTTAGTTGGACAGAATCATCTTATGTGAGTAAAGGATTTTTTTAATTACTTCAAAACTGCTGCGAAGAGCATACCGATAAAAAGTATTTGAATCTCCGCAAATGCTAACCTTACGTCATTGCTCTTGCGGAAGTTACAACAGTATAGGATTGCCCCAACAAGCTATACCGTCGGATGAAAGAAACACTCACTTCAGACCTAAATCGTGGCAGAACGAGAATATAGTCTACAGTAATCATGTAGGAACACTTATGACGGAAGACTGATGTAGAACCTGAACTGGCTAATGGGCCCTGGTAACGACAGTTAGGCGCCTTGGCGGAAGAACTAAAGAATCAGTCAATGGCAGGGCACAAAAGACGCTGAGCGGAAGAATCATTAAGAGATCAACGATCAGGTTCAACTAGTCTAATTGAGAAACTACTGCGATTCGCCTGTAGACGTAGCTCACACAGGTGATATTATCCGAGCTATTGAAAGATTCAATATCAAACCAGAATTCCATACCGCATCAACTGCCACACGGGTAACCAAGTGTCGCTACTTGGTGTGCCGACACTGGCCACTGCTATCGACAAGTTTACTACAGCACCAAAACCTAGGCTTGCAAAAGGTAGACATACAATCAAAATATCCACCTTTAATGTACGGACACTTCAACCCACATCTCAAATATCAGAACTTGTTGCTTCATCCAAAAGAACACGATATCGATATTGTGTGTATTCAAGAGCACCGTCTCTTCCACAAAAACATGGACATAAAATACTATGAAATTAGTAACAGCTGGATACTAGTATCAGCGTCCGCATGGAAAAATTCGACAAATAGTACCATTGGAGAAGTAGGACTTCTGCTTAGCCCTCGAGCATTGAAATCATTGAACACTGCTGAGAAGATAACACAAAGGATAATTCTTGCTACCTCCAGTGGTAATCCTGCTACGACTGTTATTTGTTGCTACAGCCCTACCAACGTCAATGACAAGCAAGAGATCCTGAATTTCTACGATGGACTCCCAGTGCGCTCAATCCCTAAACATAATTTATTAGTTATCGGGGGTGACATGAATGCGCACATAGGACGGGAAGACAACAAGCATAAGTTCTCTTCCCATGATGGAACAAACCGAAATGGAGAGTATCTATTAACTTTTCTCCTTGAAAACAACTTACAATGCATGAATACCCGTTTTCAGAAAAGACCCGATACGCTCTGGACCCATCAATACCCAAATGGAGACAAGGCACAACTGGACTATCTTTTTATGAATAAGAAGTGGATCAATAGCTGTCATAACTGTGAAGCTTATAGCAGTTTCTATGGTGTGTCTACTGATCATAGGATTGTAACCTCTAAGTTGAAGTTAAGTCTACGAGCTAACAAAATCATCTACACAGCCCTACAACTGGTCAACGTTGTCACACGACAATCAGATCAAACAGAGATTCATCTTCGAACTGCGAAACAGATTTGATGCTTTACAAGCACAAGAGCAGGAACCAACTGCTAATACCACCTATGAGAACTTCGTTAGATCGCACCAAGAAGCAGCAAAGAAGTGTATACCTCTGAAGCCCAAGGTAAAGATAAATTTACCGTGGGAAAATGACAAAATAATATCAAAATGAGAAAAGTTAAAAACATAATAAAAAAGCAACATAAATACCCCACTCGACAGAATACAAAATTAAGGAAGCAGGCGCTTCAAGAGCTTAGTATGATGTACCTATCAGAACAACAGAAGTTCAAGAACAAATAGATCGAATCTAGAATGCAGCAGATAAAAAACAATCATATCTGGCTCGGCAAGTAGTAAATGAGATATCTGGTCGCAAACGACCTGCCAAAGCTAAGTTAAAGGCAAACACTCCGGAAAATGCACGTTCGAAATGGAAAGCACATTTTGAAAAGCTACTCGGAAACAAACCAGAAGTGACAGACCAACCAATTCAATCGATTGTTGTACAGGAACTCGATATTGAGAAGGGTGATTTTACAATGGAGGAACTTCTAACTGTACTAAAGAAGACCAAGAATCCTAAAGCTGCAGGTTTTGATAACATACCTCCTAAAGTATGGAAGACAGGTGACTTCAATGACATCCTTCTTAATTCATACAATTCTGTATATAAACAAAAAGTTATAAAAAGATTTAAACCAATATATATATATATATATATATATATATATATATATATATATATATATATGTCAGTTGATAATTATATTTTAAACTATATATATATAGTTTAAAATATAATTATCAACTGATATATATATATATATATATATATATACACACAATTACTTATCATAATAATTATTAAATACCTAAAGACACTAGTGTTTTATCCTATCGGGAATCATCAGTGAAGGATGCCACGATTAACACCAGTAGATAGATTCGAACCCGGCGACAGAAGCCATCTCTGGCTCATTAGCAAGGACACAATCCATTCGGCTACCGTTAACCGCGAGAAATGCTGTTGAATTAAAACATTTATTTTTTAAAGTCTTACGTCTGTCAGAGTGATCTAATCATTTTATGATGATCTGCACATAAGAGATAAATTGACCGACTTTTTAATTCAACTCAATATATATATAGCGCGTTGATGATGTAAAGATAGGAGCTTGGTTTTGGATGCATTGAAAATAACCAGCCACGTCCTCTCCCACTGTACGACGCGCTCAAGATCAGAGGAGAGAGAATCAGAGAGAACTTTGTCATTTACGGCCTTTGATGTGTTGCCATAGATAGTTGTGTCATCAGCATAGATGCCAACAAATGATTTAAGTATGTGTTTTGGGAGATCATTGATGTAGATCAGGAAGAGAGTTGGACCCCTGAGGGACTCCAGCATTAATATTGAGGGCCTCTGATGTCTGCCCATCAACCGCTACTCTTATGAGCCTATCGGAGAGAAATGATTTAATGATCGAGAAAACATTTCCAGTTATACCGTAGCCGGAAATCTTGTGAAGTAGGCTCTTATTCCATACCTTATTGAAGGCCTTTGATATGTCAAGAGCAATTGCCCTAGAGATGAAGCCTTTGTCAAGAGATTCGCTAATCCTATGCACATCTTAGCACATCTGCTGTAGATCTGGCATAACGGAAACCATATTGCATGTCAGTAAGAAGGTTATTTTGCTGAGGTGGTTGACTACTTCTCTATTTAATATGAATTCCAGGAGCTTACTTATGACACACAGGAGACTTATTGATCTGTACTGGGAGGGAGAAGACTTATCATCTGAATTCATAATTACAGGGCATACTGATGAGGTTTTCCAGGGTGTTGGGAAGCACTTTTCTTTAAGGCAACGCTTAAAGAGTTTTGTAAGTATGGGGGCAAGTTCTGGTTGAAGCTTTTTCAGCACAATGATTGGAATGCCGTCAGGGCCAGTTGCTTTACTGGAATCAAGGTTCTTGATTAGCTTGGCGACCTCACGCACAGACATTTGTATGTTGCAGAGCGTGCTGTCCGTTATAGGAGGAAATACTGGGAGTTGATGGCCTTCGTCGCATAGGATAGAATTAGCTGCAAAGTTCTTGGCAAATAGTTTGGCCTTATTTGATGCTGACGAGATGACATCAGGTACATTGATGATGGTTGGGATAGAACGCACGCTTCCGTTCAGGATCCTGTTTGCTATTTGCCAAAACTGGTGGGAACTAAGACGCTGCGGCTGCGCTTATCTATTGCAAATTTCACACAAAGGTAATTTATATATCTGGCAGTGTTCTTATATATATATATATATATATATATATATATATATATATATATATATATATATATATATATATATATATATATTACAGAAATCCCCCAATAAATATCGAAAAAATCCGATCCTAAAAGTAGTTTTTTTTTTTTTTTAAGATAAAACAGAATAATTTTTAGAGTGAATTTTGTTTTTACTTCACACCGGCAAGGGAGATAACGCAATCTCAGCAAGTGTTTCTTATCAAGAAAAAAAACAACAAATTATTCACATCTAGAGATATAGCTCAGTTGTAGGACATTCAATTACAGATCGATTGATCATGTGTACAACCCCAGGTGCAGCTCACCATTTTATTCTGTTTTTTTTTCTCTTATTAATTAGTTCAATTTACAATAAAAGAAGATCAAATGACCGCAAATCATTTGTTCGTTTGCTTGTTTTAAAACTAAACATTAATCAGAAGTGACATTTCCAGGGCATTCATCGTCAAGCCCGAATATAAGCTGACCAGATATTGTAAACAAACATAAACGAAATTCGATGAACGATATTATCA
The DNA here is from genome assembly GCF_053919585.1 of Euprymna scolopes. Classification (NCBI taxonomy): domain Eukaryota; kingdom Metazoa; phylum Mollusca; class Cephalopoda; order Sepiida; family Sepiolidae; genus Euprymna; species Euprymna scolopes. The sequence continues at coordinate 112,512,219 of NC_136495.1, forward strand.
TTATCATTTTTTTATATTTTTATTCTTAGAGAATTAGTCCACCGGGAAAATTATACAACGTCATATATAATATCTATCTATCTATCTATCTACATAAATGCAATTTTGTCTGAGTGTGTGAGTTCGTTCCTTATAGACTCCGAAACGGTTGAACAGATTTTCTTTAAAATTTACAGAACTTTAGTGCATAAGTCTGGGGGTGATCTTTGTTAAGGTTTGTTTCAGAATACCCCTGATAATTACCGATAATCGATAACCGAAACTGTTATTTTAATTTATCTATCATCGGTAAAGCCATTTTTTCCACGTCGTCGCTTAGCAACAATGATAGAACAACGGGCTGTGAAAATTCTACTGTGGATAAGTTGATAGCGTGTTTTTTTTCTTTTCTTTTTTTTGTTTGCATGACGTGGTTTGTAGGTTCAAACTTCGAGCGTAAATTTCTTTTTTTTTTCATTAACTGCAAAGAATTTTATTAGACTTGAAAATATACATGTGCTATTATTTATTTATTTATTTATTTATTTATTTTTCAAGACGTGGCCTGTAGGTTCAAACTCCGCACTTAAATTTCTCAATGTCTTTCTTTTGTCAACTGGAAAGAAGTTTATTTATAAAATTAGAAAATTCATGTGTGTGTATATTTTTAAAATATATATTATTTATGCGATATAAAACTGGAATATTACGGTACTTTTATTACGTGGTTCCTTTCATAAGTACATGATTCAAGACTAGAAAGAACTTTTACTAGAAAAATATAAGAGAAACTAATACCAATAATAGGAAACTGGAATTCATATGATATGATATGAGACTGATGATCTTTTTTTAATTTCCTTTAATAAGTAAACTGTCCGCTCCGGATTTTTTCACACTAACAATATATATATATATATATATATATATATATATATATATATATATATATATATATATATATATATATATATATATATATATATAAGTAGGTGGGGGGGACGCTCGGCTTTGCCCGATTGTAAAATACGCTTAAATATGATTATTTAATTTGTTCAGAGTCCGTATGTATTATTATAGAGCCGTGACTTCAAAATTAAAAAAAAAATTGGGTGCCATTAGCTAGAATCGAAATTGAAAGCAAAATCGCAGCATTCAAAGCTAGTGACAATTATCTTGTTTACTCTTTTATTTTTCCTTGATGTTTGCGGTGTTCCGATACCCATGGACTAGGAACAAATCCGTAACATATTAATGACTAGGAAGTATCAATGAAAAATAAAAAAGTAAAAACGATAATTTGAAAAGAAAAATAAATTTTTATTAACAAAGAAAAAGAGAAACACAATCAAAAATAGTAAGGAAAACCGAATGTCTAATAAGCTGTTTATTATTGATAGTGTAAGGGAAATAATTTTTTTCTAGTTATTTCCCTTTTAATAGAAGTAAATGTTTTTATAGTAATGCTTGTTTTTATCTTTAGACATAAATGCTTTTTGGTCAAATATAATTCAGAAGAATCTATATTCACCAGTTTATTGATGAAAGATTTTTCTCTGTATTTTGTTTGGTTCATCTGTTATTTTAACGACTCGAGTTTTCTTGTGTTTTCCTTCGGTCGGAGTTATAATAGGTGGTCGCCTCTCATTGCGTCCCAACGTCGTGTTATAATTGAATTAAAAAATGACGCTCGTTCGTTATTTATAGCGATCGCTAGAGAAGGTTCAGAAATAAACAGTTCAGAATGTTTTTTGTTCCATGTTTTGAAAATCTCCAGAGACGCCTATTTGAACATTTTATATTCAAATTCTTAAGTAATACTTTTTATATTATTATATATATAATATTTTTATGTTGTTTTCCTTTTAATTAAGTAATTTATTATTTTTATTATTATTATTATTATAATATAATTTTTAAAGTATTTTATTTTGTTATAATTAATAATAATATTAATAATTATTTTTATTATCTTTTATTTTTTTATATGTTATTATTTGGATAATTAATATTATTTTTGTGTAATAAATCATAATTTCTTGTATCGTAAGAGGATAATGTATCATCCAATGACACTACATAAATATCGGAGAAACCAACGCCAGCAATAGAAACTTCGGCTTCGTGCGATATGATGTTGACGATCATTTTTATTTCCGAAATTTAAGAGTTGGGGTGTGAAGGCAGCCGTTCACATAACTCTGTTGCTATTTATTCCTTTAATTATTTACTTAGTTTTATTTTAAGATAAGCTTTCGAGGACAAACTCGTAAAAAGTCGCGTTTATCACAAAACGGCAGTTTTTTTGTTTTTTTTTATGAAAACTTACGAGTCGGCGAAAAACAAACAAACAAACAAACAAACAAACAAAACAAAACAAGCAAAATATCAAAAACGAATAAACAAAAAAAAAAAAACAAATATTCATGTTTACACACGAAACAAACAAGCAGGTTCTTGTATATAAACAGAACGTTTGACTCTTCTTCCCCCTCCTAACATTTTTCCTTCTCCCCCTCCCTATCCCAGTCTCTCTCATGCACACCGTTTATATTTATCTATGGCAAACGCGGATTCTCCTCAGAAAATATAAATAAAAATAAATAACAAGTTAAAATATGTTGACTCGTTTGATGGTACTGTTTGTGTAATCGATTGGCTCCCCTTAATCCTCCGCGAGGTGGCGAGGCAGGGCTGGGCATATGTAAAAGCCTATATAGTTCTTCAAATGGAAAAACGAGTGCGCGGAAAGATACGGTTGACATTATGCTGATGGTAAACGTAGCTATGCAAATCCCTTTTTATGTTTTTGAGTTTTTATTTAAAAACTAATACTCTATCTATTGATTATACCTGTTCTAGGACAGCTATATATAGTCATCCAGACCTTTGAAAACTCTACCAAACTCCTCCGCCAATTTTGGGTCTAAACACTTGAAATTTTATATGCAGGTTACTTGGACATGGATCAAACTTGTTTTATTTTGATATGAGCCGAAAACAATAAATGTTAAATGGTGAAAATTGAGGTCAAAGTTAAAAAAAAAATTGACCTCTGCGGTCTCTATCAAATTACTCAGCCAATTTTTGGTCTAAACATTTGAAAATTTACATAAAGGGTATTCAGAGATAGGGCAAGCTTTTTAATCAGTTTGGCTGGAAAATTTTAGCTGCCCAAGGGTCAAAGTTCAAAAGATTTGACCTTTGCGGTTTCTAGCAAACAACTTAGATAATGTTGGGTCTAAACATTACAATTTTTACTTAACGGATATTCAGACATGCGACAAACATTTTAATCCGTTTTGAGGCGAAAATTTGGCTGCCAAAAGGTTAAAGTTGAAAGAGTTGACCTTTGTAAATTCTACCAAACTTCTCCGCTAATTTTGGGTCTAAACACTTAAAATTTTAGATGTAGGTAACTTGAATATAGGTTAAATTTTTTTATTTTGATTTGAGACCAAAACAATAAGTGTTAAGGGGTCAAAATTGATGTTTTAGTTATAAAAAATAATTACCTCTGCGACATCTACGAAATTACTCAGACAATTTTTAATCTGAATATTTGAAATCTAATATAAAGTGTATTCACACGTAGGGCAAGTTATGAACAGTACACAGGGCCTGAGTAAAACCGGGCTGAACTGCTAGTATATCTATAAAAGTGAAATTATCTGTGCGTGTGTCTGTGTATGTACATTTCCCTACAAAACTACTTTGTCAATGTTCAGTCTACAAACTTGATATAAGAGGTATTAAGATTTGGAAAAATCTTCTTAATCGGTTTTCGGCCAAATCCCCCCATTGCCCTATCAACGCTCAAAAAAAAAAAAAAAAAAAAAGAAAAGAAAAAAAGAGTAATGCCAAATAGCTGAAAAGGATCAATAGTGGATTGTAAGGCCGAGGAGAGCGCGCTGACCAGACCTCCGTTGGACAAGTGCGAAGAGAACTGGGACCATGGAAACAAATAGACACTGCCAGCGAGAAATCCATGCCAAGCGGCTGTTGCGATAACGCAAATTCATTTGCAAATGTTTTCGAAAGAGGTGGAGAGTACTGGAAATCTGTGGAGACTTGTTGTCACTCAGCTTCCAGAGAACACCATTGGTTGTTTTCCAGGAGAGATTTTTGATGACCCGTGTGAAAGCTCCTTGTAAGCCAATAATATATGTGTGTGTCTATAATGGTATAGCTTTCTGTTTGTTTGTTTGTTCTCGGGCTCAACCTAGTATTTTGCAAACCATCAAACTATATTTTTAGAAAACTATATCAGTCAGTATACTTGGATGAGTATATTTCATGATGATCACAAGCGGTACAACGGGGTATGATGAAGCCTGAACTTGCGCTGAACTATAACACAACAGCTTTTTAATTTAATGCTATTCATAACGTTCAAATGATCGAAACTAAAAATCGTAGAAAAGTTAGTCACGTGCTCAGGTGTAAGAGTACACGCATGTCTTTCAGTGGTGTACCTGGTAATTTATCGATAAGAATTTCAATTAATATCACTTGACTTACGCATCTCCGTTCAGTCTCGAAAGATAATGGTTACCCCTGTAAGGATAGCTGCGAGTGTAACTGAGAGCAATCCTCAACTACATCACTCTGGAATCGGTGCTGCTTGAGTCCAGAGGAAAGGAGAAGTCCAGGATGACTGGAAACAATGTTGTGATACAACACCTGGAATTCCCAAATTGTAATCGATTTAGTAGTGACCAGGCTCAACGTTGCTTAACGAGAACCGGTGTGTTAACGTTATTATGCCGTATATACACGCACGCAGTCAATGTTGAGTATATCATTAAGCTTAAGGTCCACAGAGAACATGAGTTGGAACAAATACACCGAGAACAGTGGCAAAACTTCTGCGAAGAAGGTGCGCTCTCTCTACTGTGCTAGAAAGTTACTTACGCCTGAAAGTATCCTATACCTCAACAAGGAAACCATTCGCCCCTGTTTGAAGTATTGTTGTCACACTAGGGCTGATGCATCTGCTACTAGTCTCTCACTCCTGGACAGGGTTCAAAAGAGAGTCACCAACCTGATAGGTCCTGAACTCTAAACTAAGCTTCAACCTCTGTCCTATCGACGAAATATTGCATACCTCTGGCTGTTTTACAAGTATTTTAATGGTAGATGCTCCGACGAACTACACGCCCTTGTACCCCCTCGACGTAAATACTCCCGACAAACCCGACAAGCAGCAAAGTCCCACCCCTACACAGTAGAAATCACTAGATGTAAAAAAACTTTCTCCTCTAAAAATCTAAAAATTTCTTCCTCAGAACTACTAGACTTTGGAATTCCATTCCGGGTTCCTGCTTTCCCAACTGTACTGACATGCAGAAGTTACAATGTAATGTGCACAGACATCAACTCCCTTCATAGTGTCCCTGCAACTTATGTCCCTGATAGCAGCCCCTTACATCAAAGTGTACCTGTGCCTTGTTTGGGGTAAAAATGTAATTAAAAAAAAAATTAAATGTTAGAAGTCTGTAAATAATATAAAGATATGTACTGGAATCAGGAAGGTACTGTTTTTTTTTTCAATCCTGGTCTGTGTATGGCATAATCACGTTGACACACCGGTTCCCGTCAGATCACCGAAGTTAAGCAACGTTGAGCCTGGTCATTACTAAAATGGGTGACCAATTTGGGAAGTCCAGGTGCTGTATGTAGGAGGACGTCGACACCTCCCTGCAAAAAGTTGCAAAAACCTATGGTCGTCATCTCCCCTAACGGGGATATACATGCGACTGGGGACCGCTTGTTAATTTCATACTCCCATGAAACTTCCTCCTTCGGAAGAAGCCGGTTAAACCCTGAATAGGGTTGGTGCTGACTGCACACAATCCTAGTCTACGCTAGGTGAACCTACTTGCTAGTTTGAAGGAATAAATCCGGAAACTGGGCTCATTTCTCGCATTAACGGAAAAATCAAAAGTCCTATATCGAGTGAATTCAACTCTACATAATAGACGCACAATCTTTTTATATATTTCTCATCTATACGTGATCGGAGGCGCAATGGATAAGTAATTTGCATATTGGATATAAAAAAGGGGCGTTTTATTAACCAATTATTATTTCTCATAGTTTTTTTTTAATTCAACGATAGTTTTGCCTTTAATACAGGGTGACAAAAAAAAAAGAAAAAAAGAAGAAAAAAAACGGGCCCCCAACTCTAATTAGCAAAGTGCGCATGGGGGGGGGGGCGTTATTTTTGGGTCACCCTGTATAACAGCTAGTCCTATTTTTTGTATTGTTTTATTTTCTGAACAGATATTTATTATTAGTGTTCAAATATTTCTTTAGGGTGACCGGTTTCATTTTCAACACATTTGTGATCTATTTCTAAATTGCAAGTAAAAGGCAAATGGGTTTGTTCGCTCTTTTCCTTGTTTTAATATGAATAAATAAGGATGAAGTACTGAATGAAATGTTTATTATTTCAAACTATCTGACTTTCTGGTTATAGTCAGCTAACGTGCTTCCTAATTTTCTGCGGAGCGCTACCGGAAGCGGTTACAAGGCAAGTCAGTTTCCTCACCTTTACTGTTCTTCAGTATTTCTATTTTTAAGCGTTTTATTGGAATAAATTAAAAGAAGAGGATATTATTGAAAAGTATATACTAAAAATTAACCAAATTTTACAGATAAAAATAACACGATTAGTTTTATTTAGTTTTAACAACAAAATTTAAAAAAATAGAAGTTTTATCTCATTTGAAAATTTATAAGAAATATATTTGAATTAAAAAAATAAAAGTTTTTTTTATTTTAATTTATATAATAAATATATGTTTATGAAAGTATAAAAATAAAATCATTGAAATCAAAATAACAAAATTTCAAACATACTACAAAAACTTATTCAATGCATAATAAAAGCGAATGAACTGATTTGCGTTGTCACCGCTTTCGGTAGCGTTCCGCAGAAAATTAGGAAAAACGTTAGCGGACTATAACCGGCTTATCAGCTCAACATCCCTTCATAAAATTCACTCTGTTAAAATGTTTAATGCTAAACATTTAATTCATAAGTTTGTTGCAAACACGAAACAAAACTTTCCACACTTATTCGTGTAAGTATGTACCGATTCAAATTTACATGAATGGATATTCACATTTTGGTAATTTTAATACACATTCATTTAGCTCTTAAATAAGACCGTCAAGAAATGAAGACAAAGAAAAAAATAATTTACCTAGCGATGTTGTGAGTGTGCGCGCTCGTTTTTTTTATTTACAAAGTTTTCATTGAAGTTGACATAACAATATGGAGTCGTTCGCTAACCCGAGGGAACAGTCAATCATTTTTTGCCTGTTCTCTATGTAGCGTCGTGAACTAGAGAGAGAGAGAGAGAGAGAGAGAGAGAGAGAGAGAGAGAGAGAGAGAGAGAGAGAGAGAGAGAGAGAGGAGATAACTCAACCTCTCCCCTTTTTGAAATTATATATATATATATATATATATATATATATATATATATATATATATATATATATATATATATATATATACATAAGAGCAAATAGTTAATAAAACATGTTAAAAACACTTTGAAAAGAGTTAAAACATATTTAATTTTAAAAGGAAACACTAGATAAGTGAATAGTCCTTAATCCGCGGAGTTTCGGAGAAATACTTTCCTTCTCATCAGAGAGTAGGATTTAGCAAAATTTTGCATACAAAAGTATTTGATGAAACTGCAAGTAAGTCAGAGATCTTACTTGATAACAAAGAGTGAAGCAGAGGAACTATGGTGAAGAAAAAGGCGATTTTACGCGAATAGATAGTCTGGTGAAAGTATCCAATGACGGTAAAATCCAAAAATGTAACCCCAAGAAAGTTAGTTAAATTTCCAATAGCACAAGTAAAATCAAAGGAAATTGCATAATTGGAAGATGATCCAAAAAAAAACCCAAAAACCGAAATCCGTGGAATAATTCACAAATAGGTACAAGGAAAAGGGGAAAGAATTAAAATAATATTAGTAAAAGATTTTTTTTAATTATATATATATATATATATATATATATATATATATTGAAAGAGATATTAACTAAAATATAAATTAACATCCCAAACTTAATAGACACAACAACGCACCACACTTCCCACAAAATCTGCAAGACATTAAACGAAAAAAAAAGAAGATTAATAGGTCGTTTAGGGTAAGTATACTAACAAACAAACCAAGTATTATTTTATTATGAACTGTTTAAAAGTGGTTATGCAAATGGTGCATTTAAAGATGTGTTTTAAAGCCTTTCATTTCTACGATATATTCAGCATTTCGAAATACTATGTCGTATTATTGATATAAATAACCCTAATCAATTTTGATTGCTATATAGGAATGATAAATAAAAAAATATATATAAATTGCATTTATTCATGTCGATTAAAGCATCAAGTTTAAGGTTATATAAAAAATACGATTGAGTTTAAACTTTGTGTAATGGTTAAAATGAGTTAAAACTTTGTATAATGGTTAAAATGAGTTAAAACTTTGTGTAATGGTTAAAATGAGTTTAGACTTTATGTAATGGTTAAAATGAGTTAAAACTTTGTGTAATGGTTAAAATGAGTTTAGACTTTATGTAATGGTTAAAATGAGTTAAAAGTTTGTGTAATGGTTAAAATGAGTTAAAACTTTGTGTAATAGTTAAAATTAGGTAAAAGTTTGTGTAATAGTTAAAATTAGGTAAAAGTTTGTGTAATAGTTAAAGTGAGTTAAAACTTTGTGTAATGGTTAAAATGAGTTAAAACTTTGTATAATGGTTAAAATGAGATAAAACTTTATGTAATGGTTAAAATAAGTTAAAACTTTGTGCAATGGTTAAAATGAGTTAAAACTTTGTGTAATTGTTAAAATGAGTTTAAACTTTATGCAATGGTTAAAATGAGGTAAAACTGTGTGTAATGGTTAAAATGAGTTTAAACTTTGTATAATGGTTAAAATGAGCCAGAATAAACAAATTGAAAGGAAAAATATTTATTTTATTCGAAAAACGAATTAATGACTTTCTTATAAATATGACACTGGATACATGTGATATATTTCAGAAATCAAGAGGTTATGCATTCAAGATAAAATTTATACATTATGGTAAGAAGCAAAGCGGTTTGTGCACAGAGTTATATTGCACTTTTTTGCAATAAGTTAGTGGTCTACTCTTGCAAGACTCATTTATATAAGTTCATATATAATGGAACTAATAGGATTTTAGCAATTTTCACAAGAATTTTAAGAGAGTTCCAACAACGCCAAGAGATTATTTTATCCTTTTATCAGAGTAATTATGCAGTAAGCGATTCTATTATATATTATCTTATGGATTAAAAAAAAAACATTATTTAGTTTCCTATTTGTAGGATAATGGTGCCTAATGGATGTACTGTATTATAACATAAATTAAAAGTTAATGACAATTGTCATTAGCTGTTTTATTTTGTCTTTATATTTTCCTTTATTTTAAAAGTTATTTTTAATTTAATTATATTTTTAGAGGGATATTACTCGCATTATTTTTATTATTACCGTCGAACAATGGCTCCCAAGGTAGATGTGCGGATTGTCATTGCTGTGGATGCATAAGATAACTGTTGAATGCCTGCCATCCAGTAGGATGCCCCAATCTCTAGCTAGAACAAAATAAGACAAATGAAAAAAAATACACATTTGCACAAAGCAATTCGCACAGAGTTGCTCTGCACTTTTGGCAATAAGTTAGTGTCGTACCATTGCAAAACTCATTTATCTAAGTTTATACATCCTCGAACATATGGAATTTTAGCAAATTTCACAAGAAATTTAATAGGCTTCCAATGCCTCTTAGAAAGAGAGGTTGATGAATATGGATATATCTTATACTTTCTTTTAGAGCAGTACGAGGGTCTATTATATATTATCTGATAGATTAAAAAATTATGCCTTATTTACAGGACAGTGAGACATAAATGATTACTCTTTGAAGTATTTCGAATAGCGAATGTTGCGAAATGATAGCAAGTGGACAAAGCCAGGTAGTAATCTGACGTAGTAAATTTAGTCAACTAGTACGGTATACGCAGACCTCCGTTCAGTTAACGCGTAATCAAACACAAAAGCGAAATCAGCTGATACACGTCCGACTTTTCGCTTATACTTAGCAGAGTTTCTTTTCATTCCTAATCTTTCTGGTGCCATGAATAATTCCTTACCAAACTTCTGTTTTCAGTCTCTTCAAATATTTGATAAATTATGCATTTTCTTTCTTCTTTCTGGCACTCTCCCTCCATATTTTTTTAATTTTTTATTTTATTTTATTTTTTCGTTTCTTGCTTCTTATCTTTAGCATCGGTTCAAATTTCAACAACATGCGTTTCGTCCCTTGTTGAACAGGGTTCGCCGCCAGGGGAGGGAGGGGGATAAAAGCCTTATGACACTCACCCGCTTTTATTTTCTTTCTTTCGCTTAATCCCCCCTTTTTTCTGCCTTATTTTTTTAGTTTCGTTTTTTACGTTTTTCTTTTTTGTTTAATTTTTTTTGTTGACATTTACGCGAGATCATGTGACCCTCTGTTTTTTACTCTAGTTATTCTATATTTGCTTTCGGTCGATTTGCATGTTTTACGACATATCGACCCTTTCTGTTATTCACTGCCGAAATATACCATAAAGAAATAAAAAAAATATATTTGAACAAGTCTCTATATACATTTCTGTCCACGAGGATAAAGTTTTTATTTTAAAGGCATTCAACTTATCAAAGTCCGATGACCATTTGAGGATAACAGTTAGTGAATACAAGATGATAGTGTAGTAATCGCTAATAATGTAAGTTGGATAGAATTTGATTATTTAACGGAACGGTTTAACAAGAACTTGTTTACATTAGACTTGAAGGTTACCATACTATAGTCCGCCGGGATGCAGGCCAACAGAAGAGTGTTCTACAGAGGACCGTTCTAAGAAAAAAAGTTTTGTTCATGGCTTCTGTATTTAGAATTGGGCACAGATAGAGAGTGGGGGAAACTATTGATAGTGGTTGTAGCTAGTCGAGCGCTTTTTGTGAAACATTAGTAAGGAGGACCATAGATAGAGTTCAGTCGAGCACTTATCATGAAAATAACGATAGAGCAGAGAAAGGCGCGCGACGTGTCTTTTGGGAGAGAGAGGTTGTAGGTAATAGAAAAGGGTATCACCTACTCGATGCCGAAGCCGGTTTTGAACTCTTTCAATACCAGACAGGGCGCGCCGAGCAGTTCCTACCCAAATGTGACAACGGTACTTCATTTTAGGACGTATTTTCCTTTTATACAGATAGAGAATTGCATCGGCAGTGAGACACCTACTGGAGCGATACAATGATCAAATCATTTTCCCAATGATATTGACAACAATTTTGATGTATGTGTTCTATTTTAGATCAGGAGTCAGTCACAGAAGCTTGTCAAAATATGGAAATTCTTCAAGATGAAGGTTATTCATTTCAATTGGCGAGAACCAAGCTGCTGCTCAGCTACTTCAAACTTAACGTAGAGAGCATAGGAATCTCTTGCATTCTTTATTACTCTTTTACAGCGGTGACTTTAGTTTCGAAACATCTATTTTGTTATTCAATGCCGAAATCTCTACCACTATATAAAAGGAACTTTGTGTGTGTGTGCGTGTGTGTGTGTGTGTCTGTGTGTGTGTGTGTGTGAGAGAGAGAGAGAGAGAGAAAGAGAGAGCTCGAGCTCATTCCTTATGGACTCCGAAACGGCTGGGACGAGTTAGCTAAACTTTCACAATGTATCTGGCAGTATTCTCAGAAAGGTTTTGCATCGGAATGTCTTCGATAAGTATCTTTCTTCCTAAAGCTTACGAGATCACGACGTTGGCGATGAGGAAAGTAAAGAACCTCGAACCTTTGTCACCAAAAACACTGACGACAGGGGATTATAAGTGAACTCGAAACTCATGTTATCCACAATACTGACGACAGCGAATTTTAAGAAATTTTATTGAAGAATCTTAAAAAAGAACGCCATAACACGGGTGACAAGGATTAATGAGATTTTTTTTTCTTCCGAAGAAATGTAGAGAAACAAATGGCGATTTTCCCCGACAACCTGGAATCTGAGATTCTTTCAATAAGTTTCCAGACTTTGTTCGAATCCCACTTTCCTTGATTGTACACATATGAAACTCTAGTATTTTTCGAAGTAGTCTTCTTCGACTGTTATGCATATGCTGTACTGTTTCAACAACTTCTGGAAGGCCCCATGGAAGCCCTTTTGTGTGAACGTTTCAATCACCCTCGTCACAGCCTCTTTCATCTTGTCAATTGTTTCCTTACGACAGCCTCTAAGGTTTTTCATTGAGCTTAGAGAACAACCAAACGTTACAGGCTGCAAGATCTGGACTATAGCAACGACGAGGAACGGTCTTGATGCCCATCTTGGTCAAATAGTCTATGACAAGGATGGAGCTGTGAACGGCACCCTTGGGACAAACTTTGCGCAAATTTTCTGCATCTTCAGTTCTTCGGCAATAATTGTGTGTATAATTTCCACACTAACACCAAACTGTGCACTTATTGTATTTATAGACATACTTATCTATGAAATTCTTTATTTGGCCAATCAACTCTGGGGTTCTGATTTCTTACTCTCCCCTACATCTCTCATCATCTCTCACAAACTCTCTGCCTTTCTTAAATCTCTAATGGCACTAAAAGAACTGAGCTCGATTCATGCAAGATAGTTCAAACGCAATCTAATGTATTCCTTACGTTTCTGTGGCATTTTCAAGTTTAAAACAGAATTTTATTGCATATCGTTTTTCTAAAGTGTTATAACTAGGACAACAGCATATTCTTTGCATTTGACTCTCGACTGTGTTATTTGTTGATATCTTATACGCTTTTATATAGAGCGATGTGATTCTCAGTTGATTAACCGTGTCTAACTGTGTCGGATATATAACCGAGAGTCAAAACAACGAAAAGAATATGCTGTTGTCATAGCCCTAGTCATCCAGATTGCATTTTTGAAATTCACCAGCTTTGACAATCAGGCTTTAGTAGGGTGTATTCCAATTCTTACTATAGCTGTTCATTTGAACCTGAAATCATAAAAATTGGTCAGTCATCTCAGAGGATGTAGGTCAATAACATACTGAATTTTCAAACGTACATGTTAATTTTAAATGTCTGCGCAAGAAGTCTTGAAACTTATTGAAGGAGCTCGTACTAACAAACAGGCTTTATCGACGGACTTAAATCTGTAAGTTGTTTTCTTTCCAGGCTTAAATGGATTCACTTCTGTTTCTCTCAAAGAAGGAGTGATTTCATTTTATTTCAATACTCTGCTAATTCTTCTTATTATTTTTCTCTCTTTGAAGAAAATTCGTCCAAATTATCAATCGTTGTTTTACTTCTGAAACAGTCTAACCGCAAAACGTACTAAAAAGTGTAAAGATAAAAAGAAAATGTACTCTTACGTTTGTAGCGTGTTTATAAAGATGCTTTTAAACAGTTAGTTAATGTGCTCGAATTAATTGAATACCAAATGGATCAGCAAGTAAGGAAGCATAAAAATTCAAATGTTGACAAGAAAGTTCTTGCAGTTTTTAACTTTTAAATCATCACGGATGAAAAATTAATAGTTGTGATTAAAAATTAGTACAAACCTGATTTTGTTCAGCATGCAGTGTTCATGTCAGGCAAGAATAAATAAAGAAAAAAAATGGTCGCTGCGTTTACTTATAGGCTGGCGATCCTATCAGATAACGAGACTTCAGGGCATTTAATATGCAGATGAAAGGAAGACTGTTTCAATAAAAAGTTGTTTATTAGAGAGGGGGGTTCTTTTTGACAAAACTGAGTTTTGTCAAATGTGTATTGGATTTTGAAACCGAGAATTGTGAAGAAGAAGATAGAGAAGATGATGATGATGGTGGTGATGAAGAAGCACATTTTACATGATCTACTCTGTTGCTATTTCAATAGAAATTGTTCAAATGACTTCCAACCTTTGTGCCCTTCTTTGAACACATTGAAAGCAAAAACTTGTATTTCTGCCACAACTTAAAACAACTTTCACTCCCCCCCTTACCGTGTGCCTAGCGTTTAGTAAAAATTACCTAAACAGAGTTTTTTTAAGATCTTTCTATCTATGAAACATATTACCATGAGATTGCTTCCCTGCATACTACAACATGGTTATTTTAGAAGGTCAACAAATGCTTGTCATAGACCTTCCTCACAATTACTCAATCTCATTCATCGTTTCTAACCGTCTCATAATATTTGCCATCATTCAATTGAAAATTTATCAACGAATGGCTTTGATGTTGTTGTTAAATAAACATTCTCTCATCCTAAATCGACGTTTCTAACTAATCATTGAAATTGGTCTTAAATTGTAAAAGCAATTCGTATGAATCGGCAGGTTACATTTTTGAGACTTTCAGGAATTTTCGGTTAGGGATTTTAAACAACAGACAGTAAATCAATCCTGTAATGATCTGCCCCCTACTGATTGCGGTGTAATGCTCGTTATGTGCAGTTCTAGGAGGTTCACCCTCTCATGTTTTGCATTTTCTCTTTGAGAAAGGATCCGTTTATTGCAAATCGCCTTGCCGATCAATGCCGATGGGGCTGTCCAGGCATATTTCTCAGGTAAGAATGCACCTCCTCAGGGGCGCTTTCTCAACTCTACTTTCCGACCCTGGTATCACGGTTCTTGCAGCGATAGAGAACTAAATACCTTTTCAGTTTTGTAGGCAATGCTTACCAAGACTCTTTTAAGAATCGAGTACATACAGCAAGGATCGTGCGAAGATTGTCAAACATAGCAACCGAAGTAAAAGTGGAAACGTGGATCCGGGAGGATTAGAACACGACACGCCAAATCACCAGTTCGCCACCTCCTATATTAAAAGCGTCACTTCTTATAAATAACATAACAAAGCGATTATTTTTTCCTTAACAATAGGAAGAAAATCGGCTACATCTAATTAAGACGCGCAGACGGCAATAATTACGAGTGAAAATTGCGATTGAACAACTGGTTTACATCAACATTCTCGACAGTGAACCGTTCCTTTTTCTATTCAGATATGAATCACCGATTATCAGTCGTGTCAAGAAGATTGTCAAGTGGTTTCAAGCAGTTTTCTCAGTTAGACCAACCTAAGAACAAAAACAAAAATTAAGACGAATACTTCTAATGCCATTTTATTGTTCCAGTCGACCAAGATTATCTGCTCTATCATCTACCAGTTTTTGTTTCAATTCACAATAAATGAATGTCGATGGGTACAAAATTTCAGAATAGCAAACAGAAACTCATATATATATATATATATATATATATATATATATATATATATATATGAAACGTGATATATATATATATATATATATATATATATATATATCACGTTTCTGAATTTTTGAGATGAGGATTGGTTATTTGTATTATTATTAATCGGACTACTGTTCTCATCTTGAGTGTGATATTCACAACGTTTCGGTCGATATAACCTCCGACCTACTTCAGGTATACCTTGTCGAACTCGGGAATGTATCTGTCGAACTCGGGAATTTTGACGGAATTTCGAGCGCAACCCTTTATTTACTTCACGGGGGTAGCGTGCTCTTGTTCCGTCAGCCATGACTGGATAGAGGTCCTAAGTAATTCGCAAATGCATTTTTTTCGATCGCCCACACTGAGGATTGAACCATCAACCTTCAGGAGAATATCACTTTTATAATTGATTTTTCTCAGTACTCTAACCACTGCGCCAAGAACCCGGAGGTTATATCGACCGAAACGTTGTGAAAATCACACACAAGATGAGAACAGTAGTCCGATTAATAATAATAATAATAATAATAATAATAATAATAATACACACACACACACACACACACACACACACACACACATATATATATATATGTATGTATATCAATAAAGTAAGAAAATGAAGATAGAAAATCATATATTAATATATATACAGATTCATATTTATTCATTTATACAAAAATGGGTACACACCAATTAGGGGTGTTGGATAATTGCTCACTTACCCAACACCCCTAATTGATGTATACCCTATTTGAATAAATGAATAAATCTCCACATATTAATATATAGTTTTGTATTTTCATTTTCTTCCTTTATTGATTTCTATATAAACTCAAAAACAATTTGTTAAGCTTTGTCTTATCCCGATAAGTCTCCTCTATTAAATGTAGCTGCTTTCAGGCTCAGTCATCGCCTCGTTACGGACCCGGAACTGAGAGCATGCCTTTTTCCACAAGCGCTGGCGTGAGCTCTGCGGATGGCGGCGATCAGGCTGGCTTTGGTGTTGTGTGAGGTCTTGTTGGTGATGTTATCGACGTATGACCAAACGAAGTACTCCAGCGGGCCCAGGTCGGAAGAAGAGGGTGACCAGTGAAAGAAAAGTACAAAGTCATAGCATTCCTTCTGAAGCCAAGTCTGGGTCTCATTGAACTTTCCAGCCGATGCCGAATCCTGCTGCCACACCAGGGTCTGCCAATAATTTTTTTTTGTGTCTATTGGTATTCATATTAAAACACCCTTTTTTATTTAGGTATTTATTTGCTTCCCCACAAAAGCAAATGTGACAAAGTCGTTTTTAATAGGGGGAGGGAATGAAACCAGCTCCCCTAAAAAGGGGGCACTCTGGCAGTATCCCAAAATAGTAGTTGTCTCAGTATAGAGGGTTTCCCCTCCATTGACAATTAACTTAAGTGAGGCACCAGAAAAAGAAAATACAACTTGTTATATATGTTATGCATTGCATTCATCTGCAAAAGATCTAACTAATTTGCATATTCTTTTAAACATTCATTTTAATTAGTCCCTTATTATTTTTTTTTGTTTTCTTATGATCATCTTTAGTTTACTATTACGTGTGATTATATTCATGCAGATATTCTACATGATTTATACTTGAGTAATATTTGCGTAAAAAGCTTATAGTAAATACAAACCTCTTTCTATATGTATTTATGCATGCGTTTTAAAACATTTTGCCTACTAAAATCCTCAGTCAACTTAATATATAGGGTAAGTAGAGCATGCGAAACTTTATATGTGTGTGTTTAGCCAGAAATCGAGGCAAAAGTGTATTTATTATTATATCATATTGGACCTAATATATAGTAATGATTTAAAAAGGTAAAAAAAAAAAAAATGACTCGTGCGCCACCAGCGAGAATTGAAACCAAAACGTTTAGCTTACGATTTACTTTTTCCTTTCACGTTAATGCCTGAGCTGTGAAGACATGTTTTCCTCAAGGCTAAAATTAAAACATGAAGCAACAGCTATTACGTTGCGCATGCATATTCATAATGCGGACTTTCGACCTTCACTTGCCGAATTCAATTATTTTAATTTTAAATTTTGCACCAATTTTGCCCTGGCTAAAACCCAAATATAAAGCTTCATATGGGTTCGAATATCCTATACATTAAGTTTTATGTTTGTAGACCAAAAACTAACAAAGGAGTTTGGTAGGCAAAATTTTTTAAACAAATATATATATATATATATATATATATATATATATATATACGCATACATAAATATATATATAGAAAGAGGTTTGTGTTTACTATAACCTTTTTATGCAAATATTACGGAAGTATAAATCATGTAGAATATATGCATAAATATAATTACACGTAATAGTTAACTAAAAAAACATCATCCCATAAGAAAACCAAAAGAACTAATAGAGAATTAATTAAAATGAATCTCTAAAAGAATATGCAAATTAGCTAGATCTTTTATAGATGAATGCAATTCCACTACCCATATAAAACAAAGTTGTATTTTCTTTTTAAATGGACAGAAAAAAGAATCTTTAATATGCAGGTCAATACACAAAAAACCTAAATTTACAAGAGTATAGATTTAACAACACAAACACAAAAAAAATTAATGGTTACAAAGAATTTAATATTTACAAGAATTTTTTTTCTCGCAATAAACTTACGTCGTGGCAATAAACTTACGTCGTGATTTTCTGATTTTGCCTTAAATTGTATTTATTTATTTTTTTAACATATCAAAATTTCCAATTACTAAAAATTAATAGCGAATAAAAATACACAAAATTTTCTTTTTTTACAAAAGTTTTTAAAAGGAGATCGTTGTTGAGTTGGTTTGTCTGTCATGCCGCAAATGAACGCTTTGACGATAGTTTAATGTTAAATTATTCCGTTTTCCATCGGCATCAAAGCCACCAGAATCTTGACCATTGTTGAAATGACTTTGTCCCTGTTATCTAAGGTATGGCATGATCCTGTGCAGTACTAGGAGTTTCTTTGAAAGAGGATTAGTTTATTGCTTATGAGTTGATGGGGCACCTTCGGGGAATACCGACAGGGCTTCCCAGGCATTATTTGTAGACTGCCTCTCCTCTAGAGCGCTGGTTCTTCACTCCCACTCTCCGACCCTTGTGTAATATCTTCTTGCCATGAAACTATCGACTAATTGAACGTAAGGGTAATGGGTTCATACCTTTATCAACATTATTAATGTGTAAATAAAGAAAATGCATGCGATGTGAACTTATCATAGTCTATTCCTTTATACAAATTTAAAAAATTAATTAAGACTGATATTAATCAAGAGATGCATAGACTCATTTTACAACGAATTCACTTTGAAAACTACACGTGCCTGTCAACAGTTATGGAACATCTCTTGCTTGATAATCATAATGCTTGTTATTGTATTAGTAAACTTAAGTTGGAGAACGAATCGTTGACAATGCTGTCAGTGATCCTCAGTTTCGCAGCTAAAAAATTTGCTGGTCTTCCATGATCGTATCTTTGGATTCGTCTTATATGTCCCATTTATACTAATGTTGGGGCCATCAGGAATCGAAATCGGAAATCGAAAGTTTTGGAGGTATCGGAATCGGAAAAATTGTGCTGATTTTTCCAATAAAAACGATTTTTTTTATTGTGTTTGTATGATTTTGTTTAAAATTTAATTTTGCATTGCTTATACTAATGATTAAAAATGAATATTTATTGATTTTTAAGCTAAAATTTATAGAAGTGTATTTTTTTTTTACGTTTTTAAAATATATGCACATATTACATGCTTTTTTAAAAAAAATCAGAATATAAAATATGTATAAACATAACTATATAATTAAATATTCAGAGATTTAAAAAATCGGAATCGAAATTGGTAATTGTATCGGAATCGTGAAAAATACTGGAAGCGTCCCATCACTAGTCTATCCATTTATTTGTGTCTTCAAAGAATTATTTTATTTTATTATTGGAATCCTTTGGGATGAGTCATGTGTAAATTTATTTATTTATTTGCGGACTGTTATCCTCCTCTTTATAGTTGTTGTTTCATGATGTTTCGGCCAACTATTCCTTTCACCTTCGCCAGGTGGTTAACCATGACGGGATAGGGATGCTGAGTCTCTTAACTGTATCATCAGTATTTACTGCCTTCCATAGTTGCCGTTTCACCACGTTTTGGCCAACTAATCCTCTGCCGGCTTTGAGTAGGATTGAAACCGCGAACTTGTGGGAGGTCATGTTGGTGATGTTCTCGACGGATGACCAAACGAATTAGTTTAGCAGGTTCAGGTAGAGTAAAGGACAAGGCAGTAAGAAAAGGATACAGTTGTAGCACTCCTTCTGAAGGCAATCTTGGGTCTATTTGGAATTGTGTGCCGGCGCTAAATTCTGCTGCCACACTTAGAGTCAGCCACCGGCTACCTGATTGTACCAGGGGATCAGGACATTCTTCATCACATCCAGGTATACTTTGATGTTGGCTTCCGAGCCGACTTCGAAGATATGAGGTGGCATGATGTGGCCCACATTTGAAACCATACCAAAGAACATAATCGTGGCCGGAAGCTTCGTTGACCTATGCCCTCCAGCGTTGAGCAGTCCATTTTGCATTTTGAGGATCTTGGCCATGATCTTGTTGTCATAACTTGGCTCGGTAAAGAGCATGAGTTGTACAGCGGCGCATCTCCAATCTCGCTCGTTGAGCATTGTGCCATTTTCAGACATGATAGAAGGCTTCTATTGCTCTTGGGATTTGTACATAACTGACCAACAAGTAAATGGTCTCTGACAAAAAAAAAAAAAGAAAGAAAACGGGGTTTCTTCAAACTGAAATGGAACCATGTCGTCTTTTTTTAGGGCGGTAATTTTGTCGTTTCACCCTGTACTAAACATTCTTCTTCAGGAAATACAGAGAATTTTTATAACCTTTCATGTCATGGTGGAAGTTACTCTGGCAATTTAGTCAAACCCGTGATTCGAACTCTGGACAATCGTTTTTTTTTTTAATGTTTTTATTATTTAGCTTTTTATAATAGATTTACTCGTAATGATGTCAATAGGTTTTACGAACGATTATCGCTTTTGTTTGATTAGAAATTATGCAACCTCTCCCTCATTAACGGGAAAATCATCAGATAAATAGTAAATTGCTTTACTAAGGAAGTGAATATATATATACTAGCAGAAATACCCGTCGTTGACTGGGTTCAAAAACAGCCTACAGAAAATGGACCGTGATTGATGAAAGTATGATATGATAGGTTATGAAAAGGAAGGGGTTGTAAAGAGATAGGTTTTGATACTCAAAAATTTTACCCTAAGCAAAATATGATGCAAGTAAAGATAATTTTCGCGGAAATTTTTTTTTATATCAACTTTTCCATTCGTAGCCAAGAGTGACCAACAAAATAATGTTTCCTTACAAAGAGAAAATCTTATATACATAATAATATAAATATACAAGAAATAAATGTTACCACAGTCAATAAAAGTTACTTTTATGGTAGAAAAGTTCATTGGTTTGTATTTTAAAGTAATTTGTAAAAAAAAAAATTTTAATTCACGAACCGGTTTAAAAAAAAATCAAAATGGCAGCGACTTTGAAATGGAGAGCCCCGTTTTCAATTTGAAGGAGAGGCACCTGAGCATTCTGTGTTAACAATTTAAGAGAGTTTCGTCAACGTAAGGAATATTTATAAACATATTTTAATTTTTTCCATTATTTTATGCATGAGGAATATTCGATTATGGCATGTGTAGTTTATATAAAAATTCATTTAAGTAGTTATCACCTCAAATTTCGTTTTAATTTCTGTTCGCTGCAATTATTTCAAGTAAAGACCATTAAAATTATTTCAAAACAACAACAAAAAAACATGAACTGAACTTTTATTGATTATGGTAACATTTATATCTTGTATATGTATTTTTCGGGTGACTACCCGAATAAATAAATATATAAGAAATAAATGTTTGTTGGCTTTTCTGCTAAACACTCTTACTAAATAATATCGATGAAATATTGAAAAACAAAGAAACAAAAACAGTTTTGAAAAATAATGAAGCTTTATTTACTTTAGTAAAATAATCCGAAACAGCAAAATAGGATATTAAAAAAGTAAAAACGTAATTACTTTAGTTTTTTAAAGTAAAGAATCGATATAAATAGGAATAAGAAGAAAATGGCGCGCTTTTCAAGAAGAACAGCTTCATTTCAGTTTTACAGTATTGAACGGTGTAGTATTGCGCCGTCGGATTCAGGGTTGTACTATTGTACTGTAAAGAACACGCAGAAAGGGTTGTAATCAACTGAATTCCTCCTAGTATATTGAAAAAAATAGCTTAAACAGATATATAAATAAAAATAAAAAGGTTATGGAAATGTTTTTAAAAAGACATGTAATCACGCGAGCAGGATTTTTTCCTTCTTTTGACACGATAACAAGTAACGTTCTTATTTTTTATTATTTATCTATTTTCGAAAGAGTGCCATGTGCAAGTGGAGAAGGAAAAAACAGAGTTATGCAAAATTTGTGTCGAGAATTGTCTAAAGTTCCGACTTTTTGTTTTGGCTTTCACTTTAATAAGAACGTAAATTTATGAGGTGAAAAAGCTAACGTGAATTAAGGTTAAAATTAAGGTGTTATTGTGGATCCTTACCCTTTTATAAAACTTTGTTAAACTTTGTGACATATTTACATTCTATGGAGGTCAGGCGCGAACGAACACCCAATAATTTTATTATACCATATTTCTTCAAACTGAAACATAATTATCAAAGTATACTTACGCTAATAGGTATGAAAAGACTTTGTTAAAGTTTGTGTTATATTTCCATGGAGCACAGGCGCGAACGCAGACCCCACAATTTTATTATACCATCCCTATTTAGTTGAAACATACTTATCAAAGTGTTATTATGTACATCTATATCAAAAACCTTTGTAAACGTTTTTTTTTCATTTTATATTTTCATACTTTGGGGGTCAGGCGCGAACGTAGATCCCACAATTATAATGAACCACCGTTCTGACAGATCACACATACCATTCCTGATCCTCGATACATCTATCATTATATGCAATCAGTTTTTTTAAAATAGTCAACCATATAGGAGCCCATTCGTGACCAGACACACACCCACCCACGCACCCACGCACACACACACACACACACACACACACACACACACACACACACACACACACACACAGACGTTCAGCTTTATATTATAGATACACACACACACACACACACACACACACACACACTTATATATATATATATAATTGTAATATTTTCATCTCCTAGATGTCAATCCAACGAAACTCCAGTGTTCAGAAAATAGTGATCAATAACATGTCGAGCAGTATTATAGTATAATTTTTTTTTTATTCATAATAACGTTATTGGCTACATATATGCATGCATGTTTCACGTTTAAAATACAACTTTATCAGGTTATCAAATCAACTTAACCGAGGGGGATGATGGATTCTGAACGAGATCGCAACAGAAAGATGCAAGTCCATGTGTAGCCAATGACGTCCATATAAATAAATGAATTTATGTATTGTCATACATATATATATATATATATATATATATATATATATATTATACTGTTGGTAGAGTTTTTCAGTAACTCATAACAACAACACAATATGTCATTCAAAAGAGTGCACAATGCATGAAACAGAGAAATATATAGATTGATTGTTGGAGAGCTATTGGCTACACATTAGCAAACGTGTTCCAATTACCCCCTAGCAGGGAAAATCACCTCATCAGGTTGGTTTTTGGCCTGATGAGGTGATTTTCCCTGCTAGGGGGTCATTGAAACACGTTTGCTAATGTGTAGCCAATAGCTCTCCAACAATCAATCTATATATATATATATATATAAATATTATATATATATATATATATATATATATACATATATATATATATATATATATATATATATCCCTTTATTTTATATAATTTTATATATCTACATAAAACTTCATGTAAGTATTTTCAGTATTTACTGCGACGGTTCGAAATACTTAAGTAGATGTAGGTAGTAAGTTTCGAAAATATATCTGGCAATGAAGTTACACAGAATTTTCAGCGTTCCATCTTTGCGAGGAATCATCAGGCTATTCTAGCATGACGAATCCCCACGAGGATAACACACGGAACATTCTGTGTAGTGTCATTGTCGCACGCCCCCCCCCCCCACACACAGTCGATTGAAAAGTCAAACAGCAGCAGAGTGTAGTCCTAAAACCATCAGAAGGCATCTGAAAATGAAGGTTTCAATCATTTAAAGCGACTGCAGAAATCACGTCTTCTTGAACAGCACAAAACTAACCGACTTAAATATGCTGCCAGACTTGGGATGAAGAGAAGTGGGAAAATGCAATTTTCTCCGATGAGAAAAAGTTTTATCTAGATGGTCCAGATGGATTTCAACACTATTGGCATGATAAAAATTTGCCCAAAGAGACTTTTTCAACTCGGCATAGTGGAGGAGGGTCTTTAATGATCTGGGGTGCTTTATCGTCAGCTGGGACCCTAAAGTTGATCATTTCAATGCTTGAAAATGCTTCTATCAGGAATGAAGGTCCACGTCTATGGGAAGAAATTGGATTTTCCATCAAGACAGCACTGCGATACACACTTCTCGACAAGCACGAGAATAATTTTCTTCAAATAATATAGAATTGTTAGATCATCCAGCATGTTCTCCGGACTTCAATCCCATTGAAAATCTTTGGGGATGGATGGCAAAAGAAGTGTTCAAGGATGGAACCCAGTATGATTCGATAAAGGAACTTTCTGATTCAGTTTTCAGTACATGGGATAAAATTCCTTCGCAACTGATAAAAAACTTAGTCGCAAGCATGCCGAAGATAATTTTTGAAGTAATTCGTAATAATGGAGGCTATACTAAATACTGAGACCCTTTTTAGTAATTTATAATTGTCTTTTGTTAGATAAATTATCAGTGGTCTTATCATTTTGACCAGGTGAAAATGTTTTTTTTTTTTTTTAAATAATTATTAGATCAGGGTTAAGGCTTCAAATGAAGCAGATTTCATTTTTTTCCATCATATTTTCCCTTTTGGCAATGGTTTCAACCATTTGTTTGATCAAAAATTCGATAATATGCGTAAACGCTTACTCATTTTGACCAGGCGTATATATATATATATATATATATATATATATATATATATATATATATATATATAACACGGTAGTGTTTGAATATATGGTTAACTGGCAGTTTTAGTCATTTAGTACTGCTTGAAGGCTTCACCGCTCATTTATTTTTGGACTAAATTTCGAATAATTATTAGTTTATAGATCACCTTCTTAGCTTTATTATGAAAAAAAATTTCAATTTTCATTCAGTAAAACAAAAGTTATGATAAATTTTCTGGTGTTCAAAATCGTAAAAATATTTGAGGCCGTGAGCGACGTTTTTTATGACTTGTTTTCATAGCAACCACGTCGCTTCAGCAACTACTACTGTCGGGAAAAGAGAAGTAACTCATGAAACAGACAGAATGAACGCGCGAAAGGGAGATAATTGGGGATATTGTATTGAAAGCAAAAGAGTGCCATACATTGTTATTACATATGTGTTTATAGGGGCAAAAATTAGACTGAAATTAAACAAAGAATAAGTGAATTTAATAGAAACCTGAAAAAATCATGGATTATAATAGAAAAATGCGAACATTAAAAGTAATATGGTTAAGCTTAAACATGGAAAAGTAAAGGACTCGTTGTTAAAAACTTGAAAAGAAAAGGGACAAGATATTCTAGAAAAACATATAATAAATTCATAACTTAAAATATTGCAGCATTAAGAATTTAAAAAATTCAATTTATATAACATTATATAATCAATTCTTAATGCTGCAATATTTTAAGTTATAAATTTATTATATTTTTACTAGAATATCTTGTCCTTTTCTTTTCCAGTTTTAACAACTAGTCCTTTACTTTTCCATGTTTAAGCTTAACCATATTACTTTTCATGCTCGCATTTTCCTATTGTTATATATATATATATATATATATATATATATATATATATAATTATTTTTACGTCAGTCAGACAGTAATCTAATCGTTATACGATGATGTATGTATAAGAGCTAAATTGACCGACTTTAATTCAACTGAAAGTGCTCAACGATAAAAAACGAATTTCTTAAAGGGGCTGTCATAATTTTTTTTTTTACTATAATAATTAAATACCTACAGACACTAGTGTTTCATCCATTCGGGAATCTTCAGTGCAGGGTGTGACGATTAACACCAGTCGAGCGATTCGAACCCCGCAACATCTCTGGTTCGATTGGTGAAGGCCGTATCAATTCGGCTACCATTAACCGCGTGAAATAACGTTGAATTTAAACATTTTAATTTTAAATGTTCATTTACGTCAGTCAGACAGTGATCCAGTCGTTATACGATGATCTATGCATATATATATATATATATATATATATATATATATATATATATATATATATATATATATGTTTGTGTGTTTTAATGATATGTGCTAATACTAATTGATCAAAATTACACCTAGTCCCAAGAGACGCTTTTCCCGAGCACTACGTCTATTTCAGAAAAGGAGGAGGAGCTTAATAATGAAATAATAGCAAAGCCTTCTCTTTCCACAGTATTATTTCTCAATCTCGCAAATGTTAACAGAATCATAAACCATTCTTGAAGTCTTGTTTTGAATCAAGTTGATCTGAAAACGCCAAACCAATAAACATGGCTGGTGTTGATGGTCGGCGTTTGGACTACGACTTCATCTCAATCTGTCGACGACTGCGAAAAAAAAAAAAAAAATTGGAGGGGCAATTTCGGAAAGGAAATGGTAATGAATTCTTACAAATGAACCGCCAGCGGAATCACCAGCCGAGATAAGCGATTTCACAAAAACCGGAAATACAGCAATCCTAAACCTCTAATCTCCGTTTCAAGGTTGACATACTTGGATACACTCAGACTTGGAAACATTTCATCGTCAAGTCCTTTCTCAGCGGTTCCCCGCCCCCCATATTTTTTTATTATTTGATTCATACTTGGAAAAAACGCTGTGTGCGATATCCGTTTCCAATCGAAACTGTGACCTATATATTTTATTTTGGGGTGCTATTGCTATCAACACACGGATATCGAGACTCCTACACACATACACACAAACGGATTTATCTCTGATATTTGTCTGAAAATAATGGGACAAAAAATAAATTATTCGTGACACGAGATAGTTCATTACTATCTATCTATCTATCCAAGCCTATTCTTATTTATCAACACACGCACACACACACACACACACACTCATATATATATTTATATGACTACTTCATTTACTCACATAAATTAATATACGAAAGTATAATTTTATGCGTAAACTTTAAGTATTTACTTGAACAGTGCTCAATACATAGGTAGAGCTAGGTAGTAAGTTATAAAAATATATATGTCAATTAAGCTACACAGAATGTTCCGCGTTTCATCCACGCTAGGATTCGTCAGCATTTAGGGTGGATGAAACGCAGAATATTCTGTGTAGCTTAATTGCCATATATATTTTTATAACTTACTATATATATATATATATATATATATATATATAGTGGCACACTTGTCATTGTTTCAAAACCGCAAATTTAAGCTAAATTGAATGCAATCGTTTAAATAACCTATACTTTATTTGATTCGTCTTTTATTACTTTATAATTTTACCTGTTCATATTTGACTTTTAATTGAAGCATCCTAGTGTTCACGTCAATTAAAAGAATTAACTTCAAATCGAGAATTCATAAAGAATCTCCGCACAATGGAAAATTGTTATTTAAATGTATATTTAAAACCTTAATGCAACACAAATACAACAGGAACATAATGGATATTTAGTAGCATAGCCCTTCTGCAATTTGACAGCGTGCAATCTTGGGCATTCCTTGAATTAGTCTGCGGCAATATTCCAGTGAAACGGGATTCCACTTCTCTTTAATTTTTGTCCAAAGTTATTCCAGATTTGAAATTTTATCATTGCGTAGCTGTTGCTTAATGTAATGCCACTGTATTCGATAGGATTTTGGTCTGGAGATTGTGCAAGCCAACCCAAACACGAAATATCATGCTCGTCAAGGAACCTCTTGACATTGCCAGCTGTGTGAATGGGAGCATTATCCTGCATGAAGATGAGATTATTATCCAAATTCCCACCAAATAAGGCTAGAAAATGCTCAAACAACATAATAATGTACTTGGTCGAAATAATTCGACTTTGCAAGCGAAAGATAGGCCCTGGATCATTGCCACTAATAACGCTTCACAACAAAACTGAAACTCCACCACCTTGCAGCGTTGAAACTGTGCACATGGGATTAAATTCTTCGCTCTTCCTTCACTGCCTTATTTCGTCGCTAAAATCACTTTCAACCGATATGAAGAGTCATGATCTTCATTGTATCAGCCTGCGCTTTTGTTTTTTTAACAGAAAACATTGGCTTGCATCTTGCAACACAGCCTCGCAAATTAAATTCCTTCAATCTGTTCTTCACTGTAGAAAGAGAGAACTTTTTAACAAAGTTACACTGTTGTTGGATTTCAGGAGCCGTTTCAAATCTGTTTCTGAGGCTGCGAATCTTGATAGCATTGTCTTCCCTCTAAGAAGTAACTCTAGGGCGACCAGATTTAGGGGCATCATAAATACTGCCGGTGTTTTGGTGTTTTTGCACATTAATTCGTACCGTTTTCTCATCACATTTGAATCTGCGGCGGATTTCTCGATTGGATAAATCAGAAACGTGGAGATTAATAAGCAAAAGTCGAGGCATATGGACTAAATATTACGTTGTATAAGCTGGAACAACAACAATGACGATTACAGATGCTTTGCTGCATAAAATGTTGATATTTTAAGCTGACTCATTTGTTGCTGTGGAGTTTCTGTTTGCCTTCTCGATTTGAAGCTAATTTTTTAAGTTGACGTGAACACTAGAATTATTAGATTAAGCGTCAAATATGAACAGGTAAAATTATAGAGGAATAAAAAGCGAATCAAACAAGGTATAGGTTGTTAAAACAGTTACATTCAATTTAGCTTAAATTTGTGGTTTTTGGAAAAATGACAAGTACGGACATTCTTTCTTTTTGGCACCACTATATATATATATATATATATATATATATATATATATATATATATATATATATATATATATATATATATATGTGTGTGTGTGTGTGTGTGTGTGTGTGTGTGTGTGTGTGTTAAAGAGGATCAGAAACTATCGATACATATGATTTCAAATCCAACACAAGGAATGGAACAGCCTTTGGACGGATTTCTTCAGCCTCTAGTTGGACTCTCTTCGCCCATTGTTTACATTGTCATATAAACAGAGGCTGAAGAGAGTCCGGTATATGCGAGCAAGGACCACTCCCTTTTGTGTTGGATTTGAAGCCGACAGTACCGATGTTTTTGCTTATCTTCTGTAACACCAACATATATAAATAAATATTAAGCTCAAACACATTAAATAAATATTAAACTTAAACACAAACACACACACACATACATGTATATATTTGAAATGACAGGTATAGTTAAATAGATATCTATGAAAATACTAGGATATATATAATATACTGATATATATAATGTACTGAGATATATATATATATGTACACACACACACACACACACACACATATATATATATATTTAGTAAAAGGGATTCATAATTGTTAATTAAAAATCAGTTTCAAAGGGGAAAACAAACAAATTAATATTAATTCACAATTATGAATCGATTTACTTAATATTAATATGGCTCTAGGATATCTAGACCCATTGAGCTTATTATATATCTACACTACAATGAGCACTGTTTTCTTTTAATTGTATTGATACATTTACTAATACATTAAAATAAACTCTGTTCTTTAGACTCCAGGTCTAATTCCCTCTCTCTTTATATAGACTTATATGTAATTATACTGAGTTCGTGAAATTCAGTAAATTTTCATACACCAATGATTTTAAAGCCAAAAATGGTTGACTTAAAGAGTAAGCTACAAAATTATCAAATTTTATAATTGAGCATTAATATACTGTGTAAGCAAAAACAAGACTTCAAAACAAGGTGTTGATGGCAACAAAAAGTGTATTTCAATTTACGTTACAATTGTTTACATGTCCAGTTCGACAATTTCAAGCATTATGTCATTTGAAAATTTTCAAAACCAGCATTTCTTCAGACTTTATGAATAAGCACACTTTTGGCAATGGAGCATTTTTTGAAGAGAAGGAATGAAGAGGAAATCCCAAGCTAAAAGGCATGCAGAAAC
Organism: Euprymna scolopes; assembly: GCF_053919585.1. Classification (NCBI taxonomy): domain Eukaryota; kingdom Metazoa; phylum Mollusca; class Cephalopoda; order Sepiida; family Sepiolidae; genus Euprymna; species Euprymna scolopes. The sequence continues at coordinate 112,541,932 of NC_136495.1, forward strand.
ATCTACCTTTGTTGTGGTTACGGAAAATCCCATTTAAATATTAATTAATCGAACTGGACATGGAAAATATTGTAACGTAAATTGAAATACACTTTTTGTTGCCACCAACACCTTGTTTTGAAGTCTTGTTTTTGCTTACACAGCATATATATATATATATATATATATATATATATATATATATATATATATATATATAAATAGACGAGTGGAGATGGATATATAAAACGATATATATGAAGAGGTACATACATATATTTAATATTATAGTAATATATATATATATATATATATATATATAACTATACTATTTTCTTAAATATTAACAATTATTTTTATATATAATTAACATATAATTATTAATATATAATAATTAATATATAATTATTTTTATCTATACATACACTTGAGTCTCACGCTTACGCAATCATCACCTTTGGAAGTGATAATTGATACTGGTCGCAATATTCAAACCCAGTCACAAGGTCATCCCTGACCACGAGTTCATCAGCGCAGGTTCCATTATAGTACTTGTAAAACATGTACAGGAATGCAAAATTTCAGTGATGGGACAGAGGTTATATCTTGGTCGATAGTACGGAACCTATAAGATTTGAGATTCTTTTTCGAACCCTGTCTAAGAGTGAGCGTTTAGTGGTAGATGAATCAGCCCGGATGTGGCAATAATACTCTAGGTATGAACGAATTGTGGCTTTGTTAATTTATAGAATGCTCTCTGGTATGAGTAATTTTCTAGTACGGTAGAGGGAGCCGACCGAATTTGCAGCAGCCTTAGCAACATTCTCGGTGTATTTGTTTCAATTAATGTTGCCTAGAAATTCTAAACTAATGTGTTTGATCAATTTATATAAAACGGATCGGAATCAAATTTTCTGTCAAACCAGCATCATTTTAACATGTGTAAAAAGTGCTATACTGTATAAAAAATATCTTACAAATTATTTATAAAGTAAAAACTATGCGCGTTCTGTCATTTTACCATGTTTAGAAGTTCTCGTGTGCTAATTTTCACCTATTTTAACGTTAAAAAATATTTTGCAAATTGTTTCCACGCGTTAAAACTGTACTGGTTCGGTAGATAATTGTAGTTTAATGCGCTTTATATAAATATTAGCCTGGGTGCCCGGCATTGCCCGGGTGTTTAGAGGTGTGTGTTAAGCAAAAAAAAAAAAAAAGTGGTAGTAGGCAGGCAGGCAGGCTGGAATCCGTACCATGAAGGAGGAAAAGGGCGTGAAAAAAAACGTGACGTCTTTGCTGGTGCGTCCATCGGCAAACCGGAAATCGCGAAGGTTTAAATTAGGGCTAGTCAATCAAAAGGAGGTGATACTTTCGAAAATATCGGCGAAAAAAGCGACCCCTTCTTGTAGAAAAGTGCCCAGTTGAGGGTGAAGGAATTAATGCTTTTAGTCACTTTTTTGCTATTTGTCGTCCGAAAGGTCGCGTTTCAAAACGATGCCGATCTCATGAAAATCCGTCGCCTCTGTCGAATGTTTTATACAAACATACATACATACATACATGCATACATACATACATACATACATACATACATTTAAGCAAACAGGTAAGATTTATATTATAGAAGGTAGTATCGTTTTATTTCGGAGAGGGTGAGTATTTACTATTTTCCTTATGTTTACTAAGATCAAAGTGTAGTATCTGTTCTTCAGATGCTGCACTTCATTTTCTTGTTCTCTTTCGGTGGAGGAGAAATCCTTCACGACTGAGACAATTTTTATTTTTGTACCTTTTCTCCACGTTAAAAAACGACCCTGGTGTCTAACTCTGTCCCGCGGGGAGGCATAGTAAATAGGTACTATTCTGATATTTTATCGTATGGCACGATTAAAAAAAAATTCTGATAATTAGGTACCTATCGGAGGGAACACATCATGCAGACACCCATAAGCGAAAGTTATGCTATTTTTATGGCAAGTGTTCGACTGAGCTCCAATTTATGGTCCCCTTGCCAAACTTTCACAAAATACACTCGGCTAGTTACAGCCACTATCAACAGGTTTCCCTACTTTTTATTTTTGCCTAAATCTAAGCGCAAATTCTGAGAACGGCGCGTCTTTCCTAAAACACAGTTCCACTCGCCTTCTTCCCAGCCGACTCCAATATGGTAACCTTCAAGTCCCATGTAAACAATTTCTTGTTGAGCCGCCCCCTGACATAATCAAATTCTACCCAATTTAAACCATTAATTACTACACTACCATCTAACATTCATTAACCTTTATCCTCGAGTGGCTTTTGGGCCTTGGTAAGTGGTGACTGCCTTGGGGAAAAAGGGATTGTATTCGAACGTGGTACACTTTAGTGATCAGTTCGCGTTTATATCTACATTACTATTACCACCTTTCGCTAATGTAGGAAGATATAAAAATATAAAAATTATTTTTACAGTTAGGTAAGTGTCGGCAAAAATCTTGTGAAACATTCGTCAAAGTAACGGATTTATTAAATAGGGTTTTGGTTGTAAGGGGTACGTGGACACGGGGTTAAGATTCTGGGTACGAAGATGGTGAACGATTCTACTACTGAGACTACACTTGTCCTTTTTTTTGTGTGTGTCGTTGATTTCATTCTCGACATGAGGTTGTATTCGTTTCCCATGGATGAAAAGTGCCGGGGGTCATGTATACCCAAACCGGAAACAACTCTATAATAACTGGAGCAGAAAGATTGTTTTAACAAATATCTGAATTTAAAAAAAAAAAAATCAAAGACGTTTTTTTTTTCTTTTGCTTTTAAGAGTAGTGATCCCCAGATTTAAAAGCCTCCCCTCCCCCCACGAAGACGAAACAAAACAAAAAAGAAAGAAATTATTCAATTTCAATAAAATCTAAACTAAATATTAGGGCTATGACTCTCGAGTATATATCAGTTAATATCTTATATGTTTTTAGATAGAGTGATGTGGTTCTCAGTTGATTAACTGTGTCTAACTGTGTCGGATATATACTCGAGAGTCAAAACAATAATAAGAATATTATCTTGTTATAGCCCTAATAATTATTTCTTATTCTGAATTTTGGTTGGTTGGTTGGTTGGCTGTTTTGTTTTACGGCATATCAACCCTTTTCAGGTTATTTAATGCCGAATCTGGTGATTTTGAAGAAAGATTTTTTAATATAGTACATTTGTTTTTTTAAGTCGTATTCTATTTAACCCATAGTTGCGACCCTAACAGGTGCTACCACTCTGGGTCAGAGTGGACCTGGGAGCAATGGCAATTAAAGGGTGGCTCCACACTCCCTAAGGCCTGCAAGCTGGGGCCCTCACCATCGGATATAGTTTAAGGTCATATCCAGGACCTCTGAATTTTGGAGATGAGATATGAATATATGAATGTTTGTAGTGTTTGGGTTAATCGGACAATCATCTTAAATTTTATCTGCGCGACATTTCGGTTGATGTAATCTTCGACCTTCGTTAGGTGTAAAAGTCATGTTTTGGCAGGAAGAAAAGGGATAGCTAGGAGAATACTCGTCTCAGGACGGGGAAAATTGATTCAAAACAGATTTGCAACAATTTTATTTCTTCTTACGAAGATTAAACAAAACATTTAATGATACTAAACCTTATGTCTAAAATCCTTATTTCAGTTTTGATCAAAATCCACTACATGATTTTGATTATAGAGAATGTCTCGGATTTAAGCTTAGTGAATCTTAAGAAAATATGGGCATTCAGAGAGTATCACTTAATTGGTGTATAATATCTCTGAACCAAATTTAATGCAGATACGTTTAATTCAAATTTTCGAATGGATGGTCCTGTTCACATCACAATTCCTACAATCCTTTAAAACACTACAAAGAAACGAAAATTTGGGAAATGCTGTCTATTACATATTGTTAAAATTTCACAAAAGCTGAATATGCCTTAATTTTCCGTGAGGCTTTTCCACCTCACGTTTACTCCTTTTTGCATAAAACTATATTAAAATAAATACACCATATATACGTTGACCTGTCGTAAAATACGTTTAAATATTATATTTTATTTTTTTTTTGCAGATTCTGTATTGACTATTATTATTAAGCATATGACAAGAGAATATTCTTTTCATTATTTTGACTCGAGTATATATCATTTAATATATTATATGTTTTTTTATATAGAGTGATGTGGTTCTCGATTGATTAACTGTGTCTAACTGTGTCGGATATATACTCGAGAGTCAAAACAATGGTAAAAATATTCTCTTGTCATTACCCTAATTATTATACAACCAATTCTCTATTGGTTATGATATTGTAGCCAATATATAGTAGTGCCCCCCCCCGGCATGGCCCTATCGTAAAATACACTTAAATATATTTTAATTCATGCAGATTTAGTATTTATCATTATTATAGAAACAAATACTCTATTGAATATTATATTGTACCCAAGATATAGTAGTGATTCCAAAATGAAAAAAACAAAAAACAATATGACTTGGTGCCATCAGCTAGAATCGAAACCAAAACATATAGCTCTCTAGTGTTATTCGTTACCGTTTGACCTAAAACCATACGCATACAAAACTGAAAAAAAAAATGTCGTTAAAAATATAAATGTATACATGGGTACAAATTTAGTCGACTTACGACGGGCAAGTTACATTTTTCTTTCTAATTTTGACCTGTTAGAAGATATTTTTATCAGTTAAAAGCCAAAACGAATTTGTTACACAAGTCTAAATCCCTTATATATCAAGTTTCAAGATTGTAGACTAAGAATTGACAGAAAAGTTTAGTAGAGATCGTTCCTCAGAAAAACTAGGTCTCTCTCTCTCTCTCTATCTCTCTCTCTCTCTCTCTCTCTCTCTCTCTCTCTCTCTATATATATATATATATATATATATATATATATATATATATAACTACTTAATTTACTCACATAAAATTAATATACGAAAGTATAGATTTATGCGTAAACTTAAAGTATTTACTTCAAAAGTGCTCAATACGTAGGTAGAGCTAGTTAGTAATTTATAAAATATATATGGCGATTAAGCTACGCTGAATATTCCGCGAATCATCCACTCTAGGACTTTTCAGGCTTACCTGGACCTGGACGTATTCACTACTTGTTCAGCGGCCGCCAATAGCGTAATGGTTAGGAGCCTTGACTGCCATACAGACAGTCGGGTTTCAATCCGGGCTTGAGGTGGTTGCCTGTCTAGCCGCACTGATGAGCTGTGAAACAGCGAAACAGTACTGTATGTGGATGACTATATATATATATATATATATATATATATATATATATATATATATATATATATATAGGCTCCTTCAATCCTTGTCAGACTATAAATTCCCACGAAGGGGTGCCTGCACGGGTAATTTTTGTGGCAGGAAGTGCGCAATCTCCAACCACACCTCTCCTGAGTCGACATTGTTAAATACCAGTGGCAAGTGAAGTGTATGTACATAACCAATGGAAATAAACGCCGAGGTAAGCGGAGAGCATATACAGCGCCTAGAATTCCCAAATGGTCACCCATCTGGTACTGACCAGGCTAAACATTGCTTAACTTCGGTGATATATATATATATATATATATATATATATATATATATATATATATATGTATATATATATAAAGTGGTCCCTCTATATGCCAGATTAATTCGTTCCCCGATAGAGATCGTATCTAGAATTTCTCGTATCTCTAACAAATTTTCCCATAAGAAATAAATTAAAACCAATTAATCCGTTCCCGGCTTCAAAAAATCATCCAATTTAACCCAAATTAACTGTAACACACATCTTCATGATTACTGAAAACGCATTCAAATAGTAATCACGAAAATACAGGAATAACATAAATAAGATGATATTAAGGAAATAAAATGCGAGTTTATAATGACTGCTTACCACGATGCTGGGTGGTCTCAACCACTCGGTCACCTAGCGTGAGCATCTGGAAATTCTCGTAACTTCGATTTTCTCTCGTATGTAGGTCAAGATTTTTGCTCAGAAGACATCTCGTGTCTCGAATTTCTCGTAAATAGAGTAGCTCGTGTGTAGGCGGACCTATACACACACACACACACACACACACACACACACACACACGCATACACACACATATATAAATATATAATTTTTTTTTAATATAAAATTATAATGTATTATGAACTATATTTTACAATTATATTAAAAAAAAATATATATATATATATATGCCACTCCCCATTTAGGGCGTACCAAATTGGTCAAAGGGAAAATTATTTCCAACTCGCATTTAGGTAAAAATGCACTTTCGTATAAATATTGAATTCATTCAAAAACTATCGCCAACAAAAACAAATAAAACATATCTCTCTCTCTCTCTCCCTCTCTCTCTCTCTCTCTCTCTCTCTGTATATATATATATATGTATATATATATATATATATATATATATATATATAGAGAGAGAGAGAGAGAGAGAGAGAGAGATTATGACCTCTTGTCTCATAACTGCTGTTTTCTCAAAAATGGTAAACGGTCATAAATTAGTTTAGGAGTGAATTCTGTCTATACAAATATATAAACATATACACGTTTCTGAATTTTTTTTTGATGAGGATTGGTTATTCGTATTTGGATTCATCGAACAACTCTTCTCGTCTTGAGTGTGATTTTCACAACGTTTCGGTCGATGTAACTTCCAAACTTCTTCAGGTGTATCATGTCGGTCTCGGGAATTTTTCTGTCGAATGTGCAGGGAATTTCGAACGGAACACTTTATGTTTTTCACAGGAGTAGCATGGTCTTGTTCCGTCAGCTATGACTGGAGAGAGGTCCTACGTAATGTGCAAGATAAACCTGAATAAGGGAGGAGGTTACATCGACTGAAACGTTGTGAAAATCATACTCAAAATGAAAACATTAGTTTGATGAATCCAAATAATACGAAAACTTAAACACGTCCATAACTTTCTATGCAGAAATAAGCACGTTTATTTTCGTTTAAGAAAAGAATATGTCAGATTAAAAAAAAATATATATATATAGGGGAATCACCACTTACCAAGGCCCGGAGGCCACTCAAGGATAAGGGTTAATGGGTATTCATTAGTCATTCTGATTATAGCGGAGTAAAGATAAGTAGAGGGACAGTTCATCAAGAACTTTACGTTGGACTTGAAAACAATCAGATTGTAGTCAGCTAGAAGGCAGGCAGTCTGAAGGGAGTCTCACAGGTGTGCAGTTCTAAAAAAGAAGCTTTGTTCATGGAATTTACATTTAGGTTTAGGCACAAATAAAGAGTGTGGGAAATTATTGATAGTGGTTTTAGCTAGACGAGTGTTTTTCGTGAAAGTTTGGCGAGAGTGGACCATAGATTGAAGCTCAGCTGAGCACTTGTCATGAAAATAACGATAAAGCAGAGACATGCTCGCAACGCCTCTTCTGTGGGAAAGGAGTTGCAGGGAAGAGAAAAGGGCACCCCCACTAAGCTACGAAGTCTGTTTTGAACTCTGTCAACGCAGTTTTTTTTTTAATGATATCGTTTATATTATTTATTGCCCCCCCCCACCCGACTAAAGGAGGATGGACCTGTAAATTCACCCATGTCCGTTCGTTTTTCCGCACTTTTCTCAATAAATATGCCTTGGTTTTTTTTTTAAATTTTACACAACATTAAACATGATATGGGTAAAAATGTAACAGAACGGCTTTTCCGGGAAAACTGCGGTTGGCCCCCACCCTACGGGTGCATTTCGAGTTAAAATAGCTAAAATTGACACTTTTGTACTTATTTTAAAAAATGATGCTTTGGATTTTTATAAAAAAACTTTCAGAAAAGTTGTAACTGATTGATTTCTATATAATTTTGTTTGCCTATACTTTGAGATAACTTTTAGGTGTACCCCAGGGTCTCTTTTGTGATTAATAAAAACACTCCGTTTTGGGGGCAAATTTACCATATTTGTCAAAAAAAATTTCTGTGTATGTCTATTTAGCAGTTTTACATGTTGCTGAACTCAAATTTAAATATGTTAACGCCTTGGGGTTTTGCAGGGGGGGGGGCTAAATGGAGGTGGGGGTCAAATGATGGACTTAGTCATTTCATTTTTTGTTGGGGGAAGAACTTAAATTTAGATATGTTAAGGCCAAAAACCGCATCGGTTGTTCATTTTGACCAGGATTTGACGTCCCCTGGGGAAGTTGGGGCTGAATGGGGTAGGGGGAATGCTAAACTAAATAATTTTTTTTCCTCGTTCACTGTACACTCACGGGGACCATGCATGCTTTATTTATTTTTAGATTAAATCAGAGATATAAAAATATGTTTTTATTTCGTGTATTTCGTTATTAAACTTTAATTATTTTTATTTTTCTGTTTTGTATTTTTTGATACTGTTATTGACTTTAATATTAAGTTAAAATGTTCCAAAATTTGAAATTACAATGCTCAAGTATTTTTCTGAATTAGGTATTGGCGTTTTACCCATAAAACTAGCTGGGGGCACAATGTTCTACTTGGACGTAAAATACGCTTAAACATACGTTAATTGATGCAGATTTAATATTTATTATTACAGAGCTATTGAATATTATATATATATATATATATATATATATATATATATATATATATATATATATATATAGTACTGATTTCAAAAGCTTATATATATATATATATATATATATATATATATATATATATATATATATATATATATATATATATATATATGGGGGATATAAGTATACTTATATCCCTCAGTCTCAGCCAGACAGAACTTATATATATATATATATAGTATTGATTTCAAAAGCTTAAACACTAACTTGAGTACCATCAGCTAAAATAGAAACCAAAATATTTAGAGCCCCAACCGGTTCCCTACCGTTTGAGCTTTCTACGGACAGATAAGAAAGGTATAAAATTAAATCTCTTCAAGTTATGAATGAACTTGCGCATGCGCAAAGTAATAAAAATATATCGGCAACTTAAAATTGCATACATGGTTCT
>NC_136495.1:112553423-112560923 GCF_053919585.1 Euprymna scolopes
ATATATATATATATATATATATATATATATATATATATACTAGCAGGCCGCCCACGTTGCCCGGTCGTAAAATACGCTTAAATATGATATTTTTTATTTTTTTTACATAAGAATCATCACTTATCAAAGCCCGGAGACCACTCAAGGATAAGGGTTAATGGGTATACATTAGTCAATGTGATTATAGCGTAGTAAACATAAGTAGTGGGAATTTTGTAAATTGGATTACTTAGGGGGACAGTTCATCAAGAACTTGTTTACGTTGGACTTGAAGACAATCAAATTGTAGTCAGCTGGAAAGCAGGTAATCGGAAGTGAATTCCACTGGCGTGCAGTTCTAAGGAAGAAGCTTTGCTCATTGAATCTGCATTTAGGTTTAGAGACAGATAAAGGGTGTGGAAAATTATTGATAGTGGTTTCAGCTAGACGAGTGTTTTTCGTGAAAGTTTGGCAAGGGTGACCATAGATTAAAGCTCAGATAAGCACTTGCCATGCAAATAACGATAAAACAGAGACAGGCTCGCAACGTCTCTTCCGTGGGAAAGAGGTTGCAGGGAAGAGAAAAGGACATCCCCCACTAAGCTACGAAGTCTATTTTGAACTCTGTCAAGGGAGGATAAGTGCTTCTAGCAGCCCCTGCCCTCCAGATGTGGCAACAGTAATCCATCGTTGGCCATACGTGGCTTTCATATATGTAGAGAATTGCATCATGAATGAGATATCTACTGGAGCGGTAGAAGGATCCGACCTTGGCAATGGATTTTATATACGTGTTCCATTTCAGGTCAGGAGTAAAGGTCAAGTGCAGAAGCTTGTCAAAACATGAAGCCTCCTCAACACGAGAGAATTCGTATTTATTATTATAGAGGCAGTACTTCATTGATGATATCGTATTCAATATATAGTTGAAATTTAAAAAGTTATAAAGATATAACTTAAGTTCCATTGGTTAGAATCGAAACCAAAACATTTAGGTCTCCAGCAGTATTCACGATCGTACGACCTTAGGAAAGGCAGATATTAAGCTTTAAAAATTAATTCACTTTAACATATTAATGTGGATTTGCGCATATGTATAGGAGCACGTAATGTCGAGTTACGCCTGCCAAGTTCCATTTTTATTTTTATTTTAATCCCTTATAATCTATTTTTTACCGGCTAAAAACAAACCGAATTTGTTCTACCGGTCCGAATCTCCTATATCTTACGTTTTAAGTCTGTAGACCAAAAGTTGACAGACCAGTTTGGTAAGAAGACCTAATAGGGGCTATATTTAGTTTACTTTAGTTTTATGCGAAGTGGATAAAAAGGGATGAACCCCTTTCCTGAAAATGTACATGCTATTTATGTTTGCTAGATCATAACAAAATGGTTTTAGAAATCAATTTATAAATCTTCCCTAAATTTCTGGTCCTCTGGAGGTTTTCAAAAGGTGATGATGTTGTTGCGTTAAAAATTTTCGTCGTGCACGCAGAAAACCAAGTTGTTGTAATCGTCACCGAAACTTTGGTGAAAGTGCACTGGGGGATCACCCGAATATTTACCTTTAAGAAGTTGTTTTTTTAATATCCAACTGTTTTCAGCTCTAGTCGGGTCTGCTGCTTAAAAAAAAACACATTTAATAGTGTCGCAGACTAGAATTATGTACAATAATAACACGAAAAAAAAACAATGCTTTCGGGTAATAGTTTAATGGCCACCATGTTTCATGCAAGACAGCTGGTAACACACTGCGCATGACCCCCCCCCCCGACTAAAAAAAAAAAGACAAAAAAAACAAAGACAAGCGAACATCTTATTCTACTTGCCCATGCGACTATATATTAGCACTTCCGGGCATCGTCAACTCACCTAAGCGATTACCTTTATATTAATACGATAGCGTGTGTGTTCTTTTGTGTGTCACACTTTCCGGCAAATTTCATTGGTTGAGATTTAATTCCAGAATACACATTAATTCTGGAATACACATTAATTCTGGAATACACATTTACGAACACTACAGGCGACATTCGATAAGCGTGTTCTAGATGAGCATAAGTACACACACACACACACACACACACACACACACACACACACACACACACACACACACACACACAAAATGAAAATCTAGTAGTAGCAATAATATTTTAATTAATTAGCTTAGATAAATACTTTTGTAGTTCCAATAAAAGAGGTACAAGACGTCTCCATTTACGCTGAGTGCCAAAATTAATATATTTCATATGAAAGAGTCCGCTGTGGAGTTTCCACAGGTTCCGCTAGTTATTATTATTAGTATTAGTATTAGTAGTAGTAGCATTAGTAGTAGTAGTAGTAGTAGTACGTAGACATGTAGATGTCATGAAATAGGAAACATTCGGAGAAAATGTCTCCATAGCAAAGAGGAATGTTGGAAACTAAAACAATTAGTTTGAGCCAGAATCGAATTTGGGATCATGGATGGTAGGCCAGTTTGGGATGTAAATAGATAAACAAAATTTGATTTAGAATAAAAATAAGATCAATTCTTGGCCGTTCGGGTCAAGATCAAAATGTCTTTTTTGATTTTACACGCTAATAAAAAAATGTTTTAAACAATTGGGTGCTAAGTAGGACGTCCCCAAGTACAAAAGGGCGAATGCGGTATTATGGGGGAAGAAGATTCTAGCTAAGAGAAACTTTTGTTTAGTTCTGGAGTGACAAGGATGACCAACGGCCCCCATTTTCCCCTTTTGAGTCGGCCTTGTGCCTAAGTATTTGTTCATGTTTATTTTTGCATGATTAAAAGATTTAATACCTCATCTGTTCCGGCAGATGCCGCACTTTCTTGTTCTCTCTCAACGAGAAATCCTTCACGATCTGAGATAACTTTTAATTTTTGTTCCTTTTCTCCACATTAAAAAAACGACCCTGGTGTCTAACTCTGTCCCGTGGGGAGGCACTGTAAATAGGAACAAAAAGATTGACCTCTGACGTCAGAGAGTTGAACAAACAAAGCGATAGTTTTTATATATACACGTCAGCTAGTCAGAGAGGGTTAGAATCAGAGAGACGTCGAGTTGTGCAGCGGGTGGGAAATCAAGTCGCTGAGGGAGCAGTAACCCTGGACAATAGAGCAAGATGTTGAGACCGAGGAAGCTTGAAACTCCAAGACGAAGAACATCCAAGAATTTTTTTTTTTTTACACAGTGATAACCACTTATCAAGGCCCGGAAGCCACTCAGGGATAAGGGTTATTGCAAGTTCATTACGTTAGTGTGGAGATTTGATGAAGTGTTTACTTAAGGGGGCGGTTCATTAGGAATTTGTTAACGTTGGACTTGAAGACATCCAAGTTGTAGTCCGGAGGGAAGCAGGCAGACGGAACAGAGTTCCACAGGCGTGCAGTTCTAAGAAAGAAGTTCATGGAATCCGCGTTTTGATTTAGGCACAGCTATAGAGTGGGGGAAATTTTTCACAGTGGATTCAGCTAGACGGGTGTTTTTCGTGCAAAGATTGGCGAGGGGGGACCAGAGATTGGAGTTCAGACGAGCACCTGCCATGGAAATAACGATAAAACAAGGATAGGCTTGCAACGTCTCTTCTGTGGGAAATATCATCTTGTGTTTGGTGACCTTCGGAGGAAATCTGTTTGCAGATTCACAGAATCCAAAAAGAGGGATTCAGTGAAACTAGGCACGTGCTACCAGAAAAGATGTTAATCGTCTCGCTAAAGAACTGTCTTTGTATATTAATGTTCGTGTTTGGTGAACTGTTTATTGCGTGTATATACACTCATCCACACACGCATCTAATCGCGGAGCATTATAAACACTACATGATCACATGTATATAGATTGACACGTATATACACACTAGACGAAATCACACGTATCGACGAGTACATACCCTCAATACTTATACGATATGGACGTTGATGACACGAGTGAATGCGTAAATACATACAGACGCTATATACGCCGGCTATATGACATATACGTTTTGGTAACCGTCGACCATTTTCTTCTAACAAGAATAAAGGAACCAGGACTACCACAGACACAGCTCCAATAAGAAAAAAATAAGGGTCCAAGTATTTTTATTTTTAAGAGTGAAAAAAAAAATGTATGCGCCGATTTGAAGTAGGAAATAAAAAAAAGGGGGGGGGAAGAAATTAACACAAGTCACCGTAAACAGAAATAATCTAATATATAAACGATTATGTCTGTCGGGCTGTCTGTCTCCACATTTTAAAATTCTATCTACTCCGAAATAAAAGTCGTAAAGCGGCGCTAGGGGTTTCAAATGATTGACTATATATATATATATATATATATATATATATATATATATATATATATATATATATATATATATATTATAGGCTATGACGTAGTTGCGAACAAACAGACAAATACCAATTTATTATAATATATAGATCGATAAAGAAAGAGCGAGAGGCGAAAAGTTTGAAGCAGTGTTTATTTAATTTTTTTATAAGCGATTCTGTGATATTTTTTTCACTCTCTGAGTGCTTTAAAGGGAAAGGTTATCTGCCCTTTGTTTATATTCTAGTCGCCCCCACATTTTTCGGACGTGTTATTTGTAATTAATTTATTATTTAAATATTAAGTAAAATATTTTTAACTTAATCTTATGCACATAAAAAATATTTAAACAAATATTTAAATAATCAATTAATTGATTATATATATGTATATATATATGTATATATATATGTATGTATGCATATATATATATATATATATATATATATATGATTATTTCATTTAATCACATAAATTAATATACAAAGATATAATTTTATGCGTAAATTTATCAGTATTTACTTCAACAGTGCTCAATACATATGTAGAGCGAGGTAGTAAGTTATGAAAATATATATGGCAATTAAGCTACACAGAATATTCCGCGTTTCATTATTTGAAGAATTCTCACAAGAATGAAACGCGGAATATGCTGTGTAGCTTAATTTCCTTATATATAACTTACTATATATATATATATATATATATATATATATATATATATATATATATATATATATATATATATATATTCTCGAAAGATAAATGTGCCCAAACAGAATTAATTCTTGGGAGAAAACAGTCTTCCGTCACTTTTATGTTCCCTTATAAAGACTGAAATAATAATGTAATTTTACTAACCATATGTCTAGAATCGTTCTTTTCAATTTTGTTCAAAAGCTTCCACACGATTTTGATTCTAGAAAATGTTTAAAAATTAAGGCTTAAGGGGTCTTTAGAAGAATTTAAAATTCCGCGAATATTTCTTAATCGTTTTTAATGATCATGAATAGCATTTAATGTCAAGCTGCAATATTTGAATTTTCAAATGAGAAGTTTTCATCACCATGTTGGAAGAGCTGGCCGACCAGTGTATAAAAATGGGTTGTTTAAAATAAACGGAAACTTATTTCAGGCACCTTGTAACAAAGCCGACATATTATGAACGTAACGTTAAGTGCTTTATATTTTCTATTAAATATTGTTTTTTTTTATTGTTTTTTTTTGTTTACCACAAATACGTCACACATTAGTATGCTATAACGGAGTTTTAATCCGTACTTTTCCAACTCTATTTTTCCTCAAAATGTCGCTGCTAGTATTGTTTACTGATAGATAATATATTAAATTAAAGGTGTGGGAATAGATATAATTTAAAGCATTCATTCTACGCAATACTTGGTTTCTGTTTTCCTTATCTAACATTAAAACATCTTCAAATTTACATAATAGTGTGTTCTCGCAAACAGTCCGAACACTTCGCGCAGAGGGAAGTTGTATCCATTAATCTGAAGAACTGTTATGAAAACTGATATGAAACCCAAACCAATAGTAAATATTACGACTTTTATTGTGTATCAAAGATCAGCAGGGGTTTTATCTTCACACCAAATTCAAGTCTCGGCCACTTTAGAAATGACGTTTCCATGTTAATTTAGGAATGACTAATGCAGTTCTAAGAGATTCATTCTCCCAGACTGTTTCCCGGGGGTGGGGGAAGGGAACATGAAATAAGTTGAATGCTTACTGTCTGAAGCGCCTCTACCGAAGAATGCCGACAAGGCTGCCAAGACAATTTATAAAAGTCAGAGTGCTCCTCCGTTAGGGACGCTGACTTGACTCTTCTCCGCCTTCCGACCTTGCGTCACATCTTCTGGCGGTAAGAAGGGAATAAGTAATTTTTCTCATATTTTAGTAATTTCAATTTAGAATATACGTGGTGTTCCAAAAGCCTTGGGCATATTTCAAGTCTTCATATTTGCTTGACTATGAATGGTAGTAAAAGAAAATTAGTATCATTTTAAAGCTAAATGCATTTTTTGTAAGGCTATTGATTTTTTTTATTTCTTTTTGTTTTTATATCCTGAATAATCCTCGAGATATTTAATGTCAGAACGTGTCCAAGACTTTTGGAACACCCTGTATTAGAAGGCATATTCGCGTTGACACAGCCAGCTCTATTAGATCACCGATGTTAAGCGACGTTGAGTCAGGCAAACACTAAATGGGTGACTATTTAGGACTAGCATGTAGCTCGAACTTGATCCCAAAATTGCCTCTATTCGTTATGGATTTCTTCTTGCCATTGTTTTTGTATAATAATACAAAAACAATGGCAGTTCAGAGGCTGGCGGTTGCAAAGATCTTGCTTCCCAATATATTTCCGTACAGACACCACTCTAGAGACTTAACGGAGGCTGAAATGCAACATTAAAATCGGATAAAAATATTGTTTTTGCTCTTGTTCAGCTAGTTGGGTGTCTGCGTAGAACTCACAAATATCGTGCCTAATGGTTGTCTCACTGCATGACATTTTCCTCGTTGGTCGCAGCCACTCTTTAACCTACAGATTGCACGTCCCCTATACCAAGAATAGCAAAGTTCAGCGGTTGTATGCGAAGTCTGTGAAGGTTTGACTCAGAACATACAAATAAATAACGCAGAAACAACGTTGCCACTTTTATTAGGTTGTTGCATAAGTTCCCATCGTTTCAATTATTTTTTAAAAAGAAAATCAAAGAATTGTAACAGCCAAAGTTCGTGTGAAACCCAAGCTCCAAGTTCTGGTGTGAATCCCATCGACTGAAGATGGCGTGAAATTGTTGCAAAATCACACTTTTCATCCATGTCCATCTTCCTTCAAAAGAAACCTGAGTTTATCTTCGTCTATCTTAATTGGCCTTCCGGAACGAGGAACGTCATTGAGGTCAAAATTACTGTGTTTGAATCTGGTAAATCAATCTCAAACAGTTCTCTCAGCTATAGCGTTTTCTCCATATACGGCACAAATGTCCTCGGTTACTTCGCTTTTCACCTTGATTAAAGGCGAAATAAATGACGTGTCGAAAATGTGATTTTTTTTATCTCTTTGAAATTCCATTTGATAGTTCTGAAAAAATGAGAAAAAATTACATGAGCAAAAAACGAGTACAAAATACATGCTTTCTAATGATATATAACACATTGCCAAATATCAAAACATGTT
>NC_136495.1:112565923-112568423 GCF_053919585.1 Euprymna scolopes
GACCCAACAGGTCACGGGTAGTCTAGTAATTTAATAAAACTAATATTGTAAATCAACTTAATATATTGATCGACATTTTTTTTAATACTATTTTATATTAATTCATTTATTAATAATACCATATCACCTTGTCATGACTACATATCATCCCTTACATACTTTTCCAATAGGTTCTAGTTCACCGTCTACAAAATTCATTATGCGGCTGTTCTTAAAACATAATACAGGGTATCCCAATAAAATGTATACACTCTTTAAACGACGATAAAACCAACCACATCCAAATACTGTGAACAAATATAGAAACCAGCTAATTATCGAAAGTGTTCAAATTGTTGGCCATTGTGGTCCAGGAACAGCTGACAATGCTCACTGATTGAATCTAAAACGTTCCTAATCAGTTCAATTGGTGTGTTGACACATCTTATTTCAATGGTTGCTTTCAACTCATTCATTGTAGCTTGTTTTATGGTGTGCCCACTGTGTTTAGCATGTCCGCCCCCAAGAGAAAAATAGAGGGGGGATCAAATCCAGTGAGCGTGGAGAGTACTCGATACTTCCTCTTCGTCTTAACTATCTGTTTCGCAAGTGACTTTCAAATATAGTCTCTTACGTCACGCTGATGGTGGGGAAGTGTTCCATCCTGCTGGAAGTGCCATTCTTCATTCCTAAACATCTCTTGGGAACGTGGTATAGCGTATTTATGTAGCAAGTTGAGATAATTTAAAGAGTGTATACATTTTATTGGGACACCCTCCATTTACTCTAAATACTTAATTTCTATTTCTAAGTTAACATATGTTGAAGTTATATTAATCTCTGCCCAAACCTAAACGTAAATTCCATAAACAAAGCTCCTTTCTTAGAACTGCACGCCTGTGGAACTCTCTTCCGTTTCCCTGCTTTCCAGCTGACTACAATTTGATCGTATTCAAGTCCAACGTAAACAAATTCTTGATGGTCCATCTGCTTAAGTAATTCAATTTACAAAATTTCCACTACTAACGATTACTACGATATTTTCCCATTGACACTTATCCTCGAGTGGCCTCATTAACATTTATGATCGAGTGGCCTCCGGACCTTGATAAGTGGTTATTCCTTTGTGAAAAAAAAAGTTAATTGTATTTTCCTAAAATATATAGTTAGTATTACGATCTCCTGGTATCTCGATTTTCATTTTAATACTAAGAATGTTCGGCTTAAGTTCAATTAAACTAATTTTTATCTATCATCCATACCAACTACTAATTTACTATTTTACAACTAAAAGTGTAGAGCTCAAACTTCAGTTTCATCGTATGGATTTTACTTAAACCCTATATGTATTAATGATTTACGATATTCCGATTAAAATGCCCAGCTTAATCTACAGTTACGTTAAATAAGTTTAACATATTATCAATATCTACAGCCGGTATAGCAGCATTTTTCAATTTATGGAGTCATCTAACCTTTTTTTTTATGGTTTCCAGAATCCTACATATTTAGTATTAATTTGTATTGATCTTAATCCATGTGATGTTCATTAAATCTTATGCTACCATAACGGTCACACTGTCTCATGTCTTTAGAGTATTGCGTACTACACGTTATATATTTGAGGTTAGTGTTTGAATACTAGGTTGCCGGATTTTATTCATGGCCCGGGGAGACATTTAGTTGTTGCCAACCACAGCAAAGTGTGACACAAGGTCAGAATGTTGGGATGTAAAGCCAGCGCCCCTAAAAGAGGAACAAGCTAAAACTGTTAAGGCATCCCCATCGGCATTCCACAGTAGGGCCGCCTCAGACAACAAGCGATAAACTTGCCCCATCCGAAAGCCGTGTGGTAAAACCTGGGAGGGTGGACCTCCTAGGTAATACCCAGGCGGTGTAGCTCATTTCGACAAGTACTGGGCCAGTTCCTGGCTCTGCACCTGTCGGGCTAATTGTCAAGAACGGTAAAGCATTGTTAAATGATATCGCATGTTGCCTATTTAGTACGCTAAATAAGCAAAGCTATTTTTTTAATAAACTAATGGAGCACTTTAAAGTTGCAGTTAATATTTCTATGGAGACAACTTTTACAAACTTTTACTAACGCCAATCCCATAGCTCAGTGATTAGAACTGTCGACTATAAACTAAATGGTTGTAGGTGTGATTACTGGCTTGGGGCAAGTGCTCGTCTAGTCTCACCGAAGAGCTGTGATACAGCGAAACAGTAAATCTGTAGGTATCTATAGAAACCTCATAAAAAGAATAAAAGTGAAATAAAAAAAACACTGTTTCAGATGTTCAAATTGGGACTTGATTACATTAAATTTTTTTTTTTTTACATTCGTTTAGAATATTCTGAATGTTTTGAAATATCGTAAATCTTTCTTTAATTCAGTTTGGGTTTGAATTCCATGTAAATCAGAAATACTGTGATTTTGAGGAAGTGTTTTGTCACTTTTATGAACCGCCTTAACATATGGCAACTATGACTAAACACCTTGTCTACAAATATGTCATTA
>NC_136495.1:112570923-112618423 GCF_053919585.1 Euprymna scolopes
AAACTGCAGACCAGCTTAATGCGGGTACTGGTCTCCCGCTTTATGGTTTTTTAAATCAGAGATTTGGTTCTCCTAGAAAGGTTGACTTCACCACGGCTTACGGGAGCCCTCTCTACCCCAACACATATATACATACACACAAATACACACGGTGCTAGTTGGCCGTTGACCCAGAAAAAGAGTTCATTCGCCCTTTGGAAGGTCTTGTTTTTAATCCTTCAGGGAGACTAGCCGCCCTCCTTACCAAACAAGTCTGGTGGGGGAACCAGTTTAGTCGCCGGTGACCCGACCATGAGGCAGGTAGTACTGGGTTACATGGTACCAGTAGCATATGACATGACCTGACTATTTGATATACATACATACATACATACATACATACATACATACATACATACATATATCTTTTTATGATGTGTGTGCGTGTGTATGTGTGCTTTTTGTGTGTATACGTCTGTTATCTAATCTTAGATGAGATGCTAAATTTTGTTACGGTTGAATAACATTAAATCATCTCGCCCCCACCTCTTAACTTTGAAAGTAGGGCCTTATCCTAATTACCGTTCCATATCCTCTGGATTCAGGGGCACACGAGAATGACGAGTCTTTGAATTTAAACTTCATTTTTGACTAACGGCTTTTTTTTCTTTTTTTTTTATATACGATTCGTGGGTGTGTCACGCTTCGGAAGATTTGTTCGAATTGCCAAACCTTAATGGAAAATATAAGGCTTTATTGAAACAATCACGCACGCCTAGAAAACGACGCTTCCACGTGTGACCCCATGACCCCTTGCCAAATATTTCATCTTTTTAGGCACACAATCGGTTGGACTGTTAATTTTGATATACTCACTGTCTAACATTTTCTCTCTTTTTTTGCCAACGAAATGTTTTTATGATGACGTAGATTAATATGAGAGATATAATTTCAATTTTGAGTAACGCTGAGAAATGAAAAAATCCAACATCCTATGCCCTTCAAATCAGCAGAGATTAGACTATTGCTGTAGTGACCTGGTCTCTGTTGATTGTAGTCTAACGCTGCTCTTGTGCAGTTTTAGGAGATCCACCTTCCCAGGATTTTGCCTTTTCTCTTTGAGAAGTAATTAGTTTATTGTTAATCACTTCAGATGCAATTACCGGAGAATGCCGACGGAGTTGCCTAGGCACTTTTTGTACGTCAAATTGCCCATCTACTGACTTCTAAATCCCACTTTCCGACCCTGATGTCATAGGTCTTGCAGTTGGTTAGTTGCTTTTGTTTTACGGCATATCAACCCTTTTCAGTGATTTTGAAGAACAATTAAAAAAAAAAAAAAAAAAAAAAAAATTTTTCAAGTCGGTTTCTATTTAACCCATAGTTGGGATCCTAACAGGTACTATCACTCCGGGTAAGAGTGGACCTGGGAGCAATGGCAATTAAAGGATAGCTCCACACTCTCCAAAGCCCGCAAGCTGGGGCCTCACCATCGGTTTAAGGTCATATCCAGGACCTCTTGCAGTGGAAGAGAACCAAATACCTCCAGCCACTGTTCTAAATTATGGTATAATGAAGCAGGCTGTAATTCTTGCATCAGTTAAAAGTGGGAAACCTCTGTTACGACTGAGAAGCCTGTACGGATTACGCCCTGCTTTGATAAACTTATAGGACTGATATTCACTCCTGGCCTGATATGAAAGACCTACATCAGATCAGGTGCCAGGGCCGTTGGAAAAATGGTTGGATCTCACTTTCGCTATGTTCTCTACCTATACAAGAGCCAAATACATCCTAAGGATGAGTACTGTTGCTACATCGGGGAGAGGATCTGCAAAACATACACATTTTTGGCCACGTTCTAACGTCACACAAAATGTAGAATCAATATAAACAATATATATTATTTAATTGGAATTCATAATTGAGATGAGTATTATTAATTTATTTATTGCGGTCTATTATCCTCGTCTTTCTTAGATGTTGTTTTACGACGTTTCGGCCAACTATTCCTCTGGCCTTCGTCAGGTGGTAAACGTGACGGGATAGGAACTCCGAATCTCCTAACTGCATTGTCAGTAATTACTGCCATCCACAGCGGTGAAACGACAACAACTGAATGGCAGTAATTGCTGAGAATGCAGTTAGGAGATTCGGAGTTCCTATCCCGCCGTGGCTACCACCTGACAAAAGCAAGAGGAATAGTTTGCCGAAACGTCGCGAAACAACAACTAAGAAAGATGAGGCTAATAGTCCGCAGTAAATAAATTAACAAAATAAACAATTAATTTAAAATAGAGGAGTTCAGAGACGGCGAGGGATCAGAGTTCGAGTTGACTTGGGAGAGAGTGTTAGCCTAAGCTCTTTTGGAACCAAAAGAGAGGCAGATGAGACAATGTTATAATTTTAGCAGACATCGGATTCTGATCATTCTCATCACCAGCTGGAAAATAAATGTCTTCATATTGTTATGTAAGCCTTGGACTTCGTTTGTCATCAACCGCAAGGTAATGTGTTTTCTCTTCTGTTATTATATAACATGACGCTGTTCCATCATCGTATTACAATATTATTATAATACAATAATGAATTTTATATTTTTTTTACATGGGGGTCACCACTTATCAAGGCCAGGATGCCACTCGAGGACAAGAGTTACTGAGTATACAGTAGTCAATGGGATAATATAGTAATCGTTAGTAGTGAAAATTTGGGAAATTGGATTACTTAAGGGGACGGTTCATCAAGAATTTGTTTACGCTGAACTTGAAGACAACCAATTTGTAGTCAAAACAGGCAAATTGAAGAGAGTTCAACATGCGTGCTGTTCTAAGAAAGAAGCTTTGTTCATGGAATATACATTTAGGTTTAGGCACAGATAAAGAGTGTGGGAAATTATTGGCAGTGGTTTCAACTTGACGAGTGCTTTTCGTGAAAGTTTGGCGAGGGCGGGGGCCATAGATAGGAACTGAGATGAGCACTTGCCCTCATCGATAATGAATCTCCTCTCCGTGTTAAAAGAACTATTCATTACACATCTCCCTCTTCATCTATAATCTATCTCCTATTATAAATGACGTCTCTTTATGTACACCCCGTAACACAACACTCAGAGTACCATTTCCTGCACTGACAACGCAAAAAAACCGACTTCAAAATCTAGTGGGCCAGGGCCCTTTCGCATCCCTACTTTCATTTTCTCACTGAAGAGACGTTGTGAGTCTATCTGTAGTTATTTTCATGGCATGGACTCGACTGAGCTTCAATCTATGGTCTCCCCGCTGAAAAATCATTCGCAACAAATACTTGTCTATCTATAATAACTGGCAATATTTTTTTTTTTACTTTATCAATGCCTAAAAGTAAACGAGAATTCCGTGAGCAAAGTTTCTTTTCTAGAACAGTTTCAATATTTTTTACATAAGAGGGTAGATATTTACTTGCTACCCACCTCAACAAAATGTGACACAAGGTCGAGAAAGTGGTAATGTCACGCAAGCGCCCCTAAAGGAGGAGCCCTCTTGCCTAGTAGAAATTGCCTGGGAATCCACGTCGGTATTCACCGGTCGCAGTGCCTCAGCAGCAAGCGATAAACTTTCCCCACCCGAAAGCTAGGTGGCAAAGGCTGGGAGGGTGAACCTCTTAGGTAATACGCAAGTGACGTACCTCAGTCCGACAGGCACTAAGCCAGTTCCTGGCAATGCACCTGTTGATCTGATTGTACAAGAACAGATTCTTGACGGGGGCTTTTCTACCCGGTCTCCAAGCAACCGAGGCAGCAAGGAAACTCATCCTTTATAATTAGCGGGTATGATTAAAGAAAATTGGAAGGTTCTATTGATAGGATATGAACTGGCCTATCAAACGGAACCATTTTCTGCTAGCAACCAATCAGAAACTAGAATCGCTCCATAAAAATATTGAATCTTTTAGAATTTCTTCACATAATATCTTTGCTCTTTCTCTGCAAATTTTAAAGTTCAAGGCCTATACAGATCAGCTACTCACCGAAAACTCTTTTCTATCTCCAGGACTTATATGGATTAGCTGTCCATCGGAAACTCTTCTGTAATGAAACATGGCTTTTAATTCAAAAATAACTGTCCGTCTCTGGAACACAATACCGAGGGGATGCTTTCTAGCTGACTATAAAATGGTCGTTTTCAAATCTAATGTAAGGTAAGTTCTACCATTACTGGCCATCACGGTGTTATCCCACAGTCTTACCGACAATTATTAACCGTTATCCTCAAGTGACCCTCCGGCCTTGATAAGTGGTGACTCTGCTAGTAAAAACATTTATCAACTGAGCTTAATTATTTACAGGAAAGTATAGGCGAAGACTATTTTGATATTGATTCTGAAGATGACCGTGTTGTAAACAACCGGGAAACATTCCCACAGTAATGTGTTCCACAGGCAGGCATCCCCCACAAAGAAGATCACTCTAGTGAATAATAATAAATGTTTTTTTACAAGTAATCAGATTTATGCTCACTCTATCCTTTTCAATACTCTAATAACAGTATTCATCATTCAACTTAACAATACATTTATCTCCTTAACCCTTATCCTCAAATGGCTTTTAACCATGATAACCACTTGATAACCATTTCGTTCAAATTCCTTGGCTTAACGTTCATAGGGAACATGAGTTTGAACAGATACATCTAGAGCATTGCCAAGGCTGCACTGAAGAAGATGGGTTATCTCTAACGTGCTAGAAAGTTACTTACGCCGGAAAGTATCCTGCACCTTTACAAGGCCACCATTCGCCCATGTATGGAGTATTGTTGTCACATTTGGGCTGGTGCATCTGCTACTGGTCTCTCACTCCTGGACAGGGTTCAAACGAGAGTCGCCAAGCTGATAGATCCTGAACTGCCATCTAAGTTTCAATCTTTATCCAATCGACGCAATATTGAATCCCTCTGCCTGTTTTACAAGTATTTTAATGGTGAATGCCCCGACGAACTACAAGCACTTTACCCCCTTGACGTAAATACCACCGACAAACTCGACAAACAGCAAAATCCTACCCCTATACAGTAGAGATCCTTAGGTATAAAAAAGCCTTCTACTCCAATAGTTTCTTTCCCCCAGAACTGCTAGACATGGGAATTTCATTCTGGGTTCCTGTTTCCCCAACTTTACTGACATGCAGAAGTTCAAGTGTAATGTGAACATACAGCTTGCTGCTCAACTCCTTACTTAGAATCCCTGCAACTTATATCCCGGATAGTAGCCTCCTACATCAAAGTGGCAATATGCCTTGTTTAGAGTGAAAATGTAATTAAAAACTACTAATTAATAAAGCGTTCATAATAGTGCGAAAAAATAATATTCTTTTAATTCATTAAAAAATATTAGATTCCGCTTTTATTAATTACAAGCGGTTCCACGCTTAATTAAATAAAAATATTTTTTAATTAGATTATGTATTTTATTAGTTCTATTTAATTTTATCAGTAAAAAAAAAATCCCTCTAATCACCGGCAATACGCGCTGCAAGTGTAATGTAATGGGTTGGTATATATTTATGTGCATATATTATCGTCTCGTGTCTATATATTAATGTGTCAGTAAATTTGATCGTATAGAGTATAAACAGGATATATAACACCACAAAAACGGATGAATAACAGCTCCCTTTAGAGGGTTAACATCGGTCAATGCGGAGATATACCTGGTCCATTGTTAGTATTGTTTGCCGGGAGACTGCACTGAAAATTCATTCTAATGAATCAACAACTCTCAAGTTGTCTTTTCAACAACATTATTCCGAATGTTTCCCCATTGGAGAGCTATTCACTAGTCTTACGTTTCTTTCATTTGATAGACGTTGGACTCCTCGCTCCTCCGAGTGCTTTAAGCCATTACAACCGATCGGCTTCTCAACTCTAACTCCTCTCTCCGACGACCAAACTTTAACTGAAAACTGTACATGGCTCAAAAATATATATTCCTATCATGACGTCATTAATACACGTAGCATTGCGACCATCACCTGATGTTTTATATATTTTTTATTAATAATGTTAATCCAGACATTCCTAAGTTGCTCGGTTTATAACATTTCAAAGTTATTGTAAATAAATATCTCATGATAAAATACCGAATTCATGTGACATTCCATTTAGACTTATGAAACATACCCCCCCCCAAAAAATAATAATCGATCAGGATTATCTGGCGTTGCCCCGGCATGCTAATAAATAACACTAGATTTGGAAAAGCTCGTCAAATCCACACAGTAGAACACTGATACGAAATATTAACAGTTTAGCCTAAATGGTTAATTTCCATGTTGCATTTTGTTGTCTTCTATTTTAGCATTTCAATACCGGGGTGGGGTTTAGTTAATATCGAATAAAAATCATTTTGATAAGAAAAAATTGTTTCCTGATTTTTTTAGATGAAGATTGATAATTTGAATTATTTCGATTATTTGGACTATTGTTTTAATTTTGGGTGTTATTTTCACAACATTTCGGCCGATGTAACGCCCGACCTTTCTCAGGCATATTTTGTCGAACCCAAAAATCTTCTTGTAAAACCCGAGAATCTGTACGCAATTTCGAATCTTTATTTAACCTATTAGGCATGAACGGGTAAGAGGTTTTAAGTAATTCGTAATTTTATCCTGTACAGATTCCCGGGTTCAACAAGATACAGCACTCTTCACATGGATTGGACCTGTCCCCAACTTATCCCATGGGATGCAACAGAACTCACTTAAGCCTATGAAAACAAAGAAACCATCGTGGCTACTGTCAAACAATGACTTCAAGAACACACGCACGAACTCTTCTTCTACCACGGGACTGTTTAATCTTTTGTACCCGTCTATACATGGACGCACACTTCTACTAATAACTTCAACACGCACCCATGAACTATCTCTTTCAACAGGTTTGTCTAAGCTTTCATCTACGTTCATACATATACCAACGTCTAACTTTCTTCTCTTTTTCTTACAAGTCATACTGACGAAGATAATCAATAAAGTTGTTATTAAATGTTGGAATGCGACTCTTGTCTCTTTATTCAACAAACGTAGTGAGAATTACATGCAAAGTGAAAACACTACTCTGAATAATCGAAATAATATAAATTAGTCCTTGCGCGAAAGAGCAGGACATAAAATGTTTTAAATAATAATAATAATAATAGAATAACAATAATAATAAAGACCTTCGCTGGCGAGGACTGCTATTGACCGTAACCAGTTATACAGTCCTTTTGAAATTTTCATCTCTATTTTTCTCGTTATGTACTGAATATTTGTTAATGAAACCTATATGAAATATGTTCCTTATTAAATTTTAAAGCTTTTCTATTCTGAAAGAAGTTTTTTAAAAATTAATCTAAAATGTTATTTTAAAGTTATTTTTTTAAATCAGATTTTCTCATTATTCAGACCTGTATTACAAAGAGGGAGTTGCAAAAAATGAGTTGTGGTGTGAAGAGAAATACAAACTGAAACAGAGAGAATATTCAGACCTGTAATAATACAAAGAGGGGGTTGCAAAAATGAGTTGTGGTGTGAGGAAAAATACAAACTGAAACAGAGAGAATATTCAGACCTGTAATAATACGAAGAGGGAGTTGAAAAAATGAGTTGTGGTGTTATGAGAAATACAAACTGAAATAGAGAGAAGGAGAGTTTTAAAAGATAATGTTTTTAATTTGCAACAAAATGTACATTACATAAAATAAATCCAAGGTAATTTTTTGATTCAATTTAAATTAAAATTTTATACTTTACTTTGTAAAATTTATAAAAGTGCACTATGAAGTTAAATAAATTTCAAATTGAATCTTGTACCTTTATTTTTAAAGCCTATAGTAAAAATATTTTGTTTAACAATTTTCATGCCTTGGATGAAATGCTTTTCTAACTTGTAATATTGTGTTTAAAATTCTAAATATCTTCACAGATTTATTCATAGTGTTTGCAAGTTTTCTTAAGTTTTATGCACTTTCCATTGAGTGCGGTTTAATGACATACTCAGGAAAAGAAGCTATGCAATCCAGAGATGGGATCTTTATAGGTACTAATAGTCAAGGTGAGTGGGCAATGAGAACTATTAGGATGACTTTATTCAAAAGCTCACAAATTAGGTTCACATCTTCGGATAAAATTTCGTGTCATACAAAAGATTGATACTGTTCATGGAGCCTTGGCAGCTTCTTCTATTACGGACCAAAGTTAACTAAGCGTGACCCTCCAAAGCTCCGACATTGGGGCATCAAGACCATATGTAGTTTGAGGTTATACACGCGGCTGTGATTTCCAGACAGAGTTGTACATCATCATCATCATCATCATCATCATCTAATAATAATAATAATAATAATAATAATAATAATAATAATAATAATAATATAAATCCAAAGATTGTATTGATTTCTCCAATTTTTTATAGTTAGGATCATTTACTTTCTAGAATGGACATAGACTACTTGAAGGTTGCCAATATCCTATATATATATATATATATATATTATATATATATATATATATATATATATATATTTATTTATTTATTTATTTATTTATTTAATACACCAACCGTATATAAACACTAGAAAATGTTAATCTGAATTAACAATTTATAAACTTCTGTTCGCTGGTTCAATTGATCAAATTTGTCGTGGTGGTGGGAGGAGGATCTCTTAATCACATTTGAAATTTCCGAGTGATTCACTTAGCGTTAATCATTACAAATAACTAAACTACCAGCATATAATTGCCTACATACTAAAGATATATATATATATATATATATATATATATATATATATATATATATATATATATATATATATATATATTATACTTGGGTGATATTTGATTTGATTTTTGTGATACGTTTTGAATGAATTCAATTATTTACGAAAGTGCATTTGTTACCTAAATGCGATTTGGGAATAATTTTCCCTTTAACCAATTTGGTACCCTCATATGGGGAACGGCATATTCAGCCTCTGATGAGTCGTATGCTACGAAACACGTGTCAGTGGATAATTATATTTTAAAAACATATATATATATATATATATATATATATATATATATATATATATATATATATATATATATATATATATGCTATAATAATTATTAAATACCTACAGACACTAGTGTTTCATTCTTTCGGGAATAATCACTGCAGGGTGTCACGATTAACCGGCCGATATATCCAAATCTAGACAGAGAAGCCATCTCTGGCTTCATTAGCAAGGGTCTAATCAATTGGTCCACCGTTAATCGCAAGAAATACTGTTGAAATTTAAACATTTATTTTTAAATGTTTTTTTACGTTTGTCAGAGTAATCTAATCATTATATGATTATCTGCGCACAAGAGTTAAATTGACCGAGTTTATTTCAACTGTAAGTGCTCAATGATAAGAAACAAGTTTCTTAAAGGGGATGACAATTATTTTCTATTACAATAGAAAAATGTGAGCATGAAAAGTAATATGGTACTGCTTAAACATGGAAAAGTAAAGGATTAGTTGTTAAAATTGGAAAAGAAAAAGACAGGATATTCTAATAAAAAAATATAATAAATTCATAACTTAAAATATTGCAGCATTAAGAATTGATTATAAATTTTTTAATGTTGCAACATTTTAAGTTATAAATTTATTATATTTTTTACTAGAAATTTTGTCCTTTTCTTTTCCAGTTTAAACAACTAGTCCTTTACTTTTCCATGTTTAAGCTTAACCATATTACTTTTCATGCTCGCATTTTTCTATTGTAATCCATGATTTTTCCAGGCTTCCAATAAATTCACTTGTTCTTTGTTTAATTTCAGTCTTATTTTTTGCCTCTATAAACATTACATGCACATATGTAATAATAATGTACGGCACTCGCCTGCTTTCAATAAAATCCCCCACCTAACTTCTTTTCATTCTTTTATTCTCTCTGTTTCACTTGTTATTTTTATTTTTGTGAGAGCGGTGAATTAGTAGCAACACTAGTCGCTGAAGCAACGTGGTTGCTATAGAAATTAGTCATAAAAATGTCGCATATCTCCTTACGTTTTTTACGATTTTGAACACCAGTAAATTCATCATAACTTTTGTTTTACTGAACGAAAATTGAAAACAATATAGCTGAGAAGGTGATCTATTAACTGTAATACTTGTCTGAAATTTAGTCCAAAAATGAGTGAACGGCGAAGCTTTAAAGCAGTTCTAAATGACTAAAACTTTTACTTTACCATATATTAAAGCGTGTTTGAATGATAACAATTATAAAATATCTACAGACACTAGTGTTTAATCCTTTCGGTAATCATCAGAACAGACAGCCACGATTAACACCGGTCGATAGATCCGAACCCGGCAACAGTAGCCATTTCTGACTCCATTAAAAGTCCCGAATCCATTCGACCACCGTCAACCACGGGAAATACTGCCGAAATTTAAACATTTATTTTAAAATGTTTTTTAATTACTATAATAATTATTAAATACCCACAGACACTAGTGTTTTATGCTTTCAGGAATCATCAATGCAGGATGTCACGATCCAAACCCGGCAACAGAAGCTATCACTGGCTTAATTAATAAGGACCTACTCCATTCGGCTACCGTTAATCACGGGAAATACTGTTGAAATTTAAACATTTATTTTAAAATGTTTTTAACGTCTGTCAGAGTGATCTAATCATTATATGATGATCTGGCATAAGAGCTTAATTGACCGACTTTATTGAAACTGAATGTGCTCACCGATAAGAAACAAGTTTCTTAAAGGAGCTTACATAATTATTAAATACCTACATACACCTGTGTTTCATCCTTTCGGGAACCATCAGTGTATGGTGTCACGATTAGCACTGGTCGATAAATCGGTACCAGGCAACAGAAGCCATCTCTGACAAAGGCCTAATCCATTCGGCCACCGTTATCTGCGAGAAATGCTGTTGAAATTTAAATACTGTTGAAATTTAAACCATTATTTTAATTTTTTTTAACTTCTGTCTGTCTGTCTGTCTGTCTGTCTGTCTGTCTCTCTCTCTCTCTCTCTCTCTCTCTCTCTCTATATATATATATATATATATTTAAAAATAAGAAAAAAAAATACAATACGTTTATCAAGGTAATCAAAATGGTAAACTTAAAATATATTATAAATATTAAAGAGTTAATATTTACAAGTAAAGTAACCTCCATTAGATTGATCTGACCATCTAGCTCTGACTTGGGTGCGGTAAGCAAAAACATCTTAGATAGAATTATCCCCTCTATTAAAGAGAATGTTAGCTTCCCCCTTTGGCAAAATTCGAATTCTGTAATTCCCTTAAAAATAAACACCTCCTTAACTTCATAACCTTTGACATCAACAATTATTATTAATCAATTTCACCGATCCTCTTAAATAAGGCTCTAATCTTTGCTAAAAAAATTCTGACTTAACTCATTTGGAAATTAAGTTAATTCTCCTAGCCAGAAAATCCCTTATACAATTTAACAATAAGTTTTGGACTAGAAAAGATACCCCTAATAATTTTGACATCTTAATGGGTGCTTCTGACTCTGCTGAGGTTACAGATTTAGTGGGACTCTTCTTACTGAAAGAACTTAAATACCACTTTAAACATATCCAAGGGGGCCTTTATAGAGACGATGCTCTATTTACAACAACAGTCAGGTCAAGAGAGTACAATAATACAATTAAAAAATTACATAACTTTTTTAATAATTTTGGCCTTTCTATAATTATTGAACCAAATAAAAAAACTTCAGATTCTCTAGACATTACACTTAATCTTAATACTGAAACTTACAGCCCCTATCATAAACCCAAGCTTACGCTTTTATTCGTCCATAAATCTTCTAACCACCCCAATTCAATTATAAAATCTATAGTACCATCCGTCTCTAGAAGAATTTCTACGCTCTCAGCCGATAAAAAGCCTTTAATCAAAATGCTACTTTCTTCAATAATGCCTTAAGAAATTCAGGATACAATGAAAAGATTCAATATAACCATTATGCTCTACCTGTATGCCGTCTTAAATCTGTAATCACACACAATATGACTCGCAAGAAACCAGTTCAAATAACAAGATCTGCTGCTATCAATAGCAATGGTCCACTCCACAAATATAATCCGAACCAACATGCTAATCGTAATACTTCTAACCCACCCTGTCGCACTAGGAGAAAGAAAAATATTTGGTTTAATCCTCCATTTAGCGTAAATGTTAAAACTAATAAACCTAAAGAATTCTTCAATATTATAGAAAACTTTCAAATACCCACACAGATATAGTTCAATTTTTAATAAAAACTCAATAAGAATTTCTTATTCTACTATGCCTAATTTAGCACAAAGAATCTTAGCATCTAATAACAAAAAATTAAATCAGCCCAAAAAATCCCTTTCCCAATCCAACCAAAAAACAACTGCAACTGTATTAACAAACATCTTTGCCCATTCAATAATGATTGCATCCATAAAGATGTAATATATTCATGCACAATTACAGAGCTCCCACGCAATTCTCCAATAATAGACAATAACATTTTGTCACCAAATTATCCTTCCTCCGACCCTCCCTCTGATATAATTATTAATCCAACAAACGAATCAACCAGCCCCTCTATTTTCAATCATACAACCAGCTATAATAATAATAATAATAATAATAATAATAATAATAATAATAATAATATTTTTCATAGCAGCCATCCTAACACTGACAACACTAATTATCCCCTCCAAACCAATCCTGCTACAATCACTGTCCTACCCTCTGTTCATCAAAATGAACAAAATTTAAATTCTCTTCTCAGTATAAATCAACAAATTAATATTAATTCTCGACCCGAGCTATTAATAAAACATATACATATATAGGTGCTACTTCAACTTTAATAAAGAAAAGAATTTCAAACCACACTTCCTCTTTCAATAACCAAAATTCAAATAATAACCAGGGAACTTCTCTAACTACACTGGTTAAAAAGTTTAACTCTGCCAATACCTACTTTTAAATTAAATGGACCATCCTAA
Source organism: Euprymna scolopes (assembly GCF_053919585.1). Lineage (NCBI taxonomy): Eukaryota > Metazoa > Mollusca > Cephalopoda > Sepiida > Sepiolidae > Euprymna > Euprymna scolopes. Next base: position 112,583,947 of record NC_136495.1, read on the forward strand.
AAAAAGTTCAGTCTTACACTCCAGGATCTAAGTCTTGTCACCTCTGTACATCTGAAGCTATAACTATTATAACCTCCCCTCAAAGTAGTAATATAATAAACTCTAAAAAAAAACTAATTTCCTATTGCAAACATATGTCCAAATTTAAATATGGTAAATTTGAAATTACATAACTATTAAGTTAACCCTTCAAATATATATCTTTTCCCATAATTTTTTTTATCTTACCTTCTAAGCTTTTTATATTTTTAATTTTATTTGTTTTTCTTTATTTCTTTGGCCGGTTTTCCATCTGCTGTCTCCGTTTTATGGTATAAGTATACCTATTAATTAAATATATACATCAACCTATTCATTTTTATTCTATGTATTTGTTTACTTATATTTTACTATATGCATTTACATACACATTTATTTGCCTTATTCCGGAGTTTGTAGATACCGGCCAGTCCCTCCCCTTAATTTGTATGTAAGTATGTATGTATGTTTTGTTTAACTTGTATATGTTTTGGATATGTTTTTGGATATGTGTATATATTCATGCATGCGTGTGTGTTTGTATATATATGTATATATATATATATGTGTGTTATTGTACATGTATATATATATGTATATATATTTATATGCGTGTGTATGTACATGTATGTGTGCATTTGTGTGTCTGTATGTATGTATATGTATGTGTATGTGTATATATATATGTGTGTGTATATATAGTTTTTTTTAATTTTCTATTTTTAATTTATTTACTTTCATTTTTTTTTTAATATAAAAGACGCTCTATTTCATAAACTTAGCCATTTATTTGTTCTTCTGACCAGTTTTCTTAATTTAATTCTGGGACTTTCACGTGCATATCTAAGTTGACCTAATTATTAACGCTAACTTTCGCGCTTTTTGTCTGGGTCAGTTTGACCTTGGTTTTCAAATTTAAACTTTCACCGCTTTTCGTTTTTTTTTTTTAAACCTTAATTTACTTGATTGCTCCAGCCTTGACAGACGTATTTTCAATATTCTCTCCAGTGCTTTTTCTTTTAATGATTTGGAATTCATTCCATTTGCGATATTTTCCAAGGAACTCTGCCTTTTGGATCATTTTGGACCATTTGGAATTTACCCATTGGATTGGAAATTTTAAATTCGACCGTTTTGGATTTTACCATTCTTGGATTTTTTACCCTTCACCGGACTATCCATTCATGTGAAATCTTTTTATCATTTTTCTTTTACCTCCTATTCCCCTTACCTCACCCTTTTTTTTAACCAAGTAAGATCTGTGACTTACTTGTAGTTTCATTAAATACTTTTATATGCAAAATCCGATCCTGCATTTTGCTAATTCCTGCCCTCTGATGAGAAGGAGAGTATTTCTTCGAAATTAAGGACTATCCACTTATCTTGTGCTTCCCTTTTTAAAATTAAATATGTTTTTAACTCTTTTTTTAGATGTCTTTTAACATGTTTTAGTAATCATTTGTTCATATATATATATATATATATATATATATATATATATATATATATATATATATATATATATAGCTTTTTATTGTTTACACTTTTATTCAGAAAAATATAATTTTTCCGAATAGAAATTCATTGCTTGAATAAATATTACAATTCAGATATTTTTTTAAGCCATGCATTTTCTTTGGTCTGGGATTGTCTTATATAATATTACCTCCTAAAAATATTTTGTAAGACTCGATACTACACGATTAATTTTCTGAGTGCGACTAGACAAGCAAGTGCTTCAAGCCGGGATAGAAACTCTACCGCCGAGCTGATAGTTTGCACGTCTACCACTGCGCCATCATCTAGAACTGGCCCGATTCGAATATTTGGTCAGGATTTAGTTGTAAGGGAAAATATCTTCATGCCAGGTTGTCCTTAAACATCTTGTACAGAAAGACCTGAGACACTCGAGGATAGTGTTTCGTAGGCATTCAAGTTTTATCCAGTAGGCATTCAAATTCTTATGCATGCGTATAAGCCTATGTATTGCCATACTAAACAGGTATAGCTAGTTATCTGTTATCCAGTTTGAAAGGACACGTGACACTCCTGGCGCGTTCCCAAGTGATAGTGCGACGAAGCGTGTTCGTTTCGCTAGCTCCTTAATCCTCCATTCATATACATAACGCTACTTGCAGTGATCTGCTGATAAGGTTTATCTTTTTGCGATAACGAATTAAAAAGAAAGGATGAAAAGAAAACAGCACCTCTCTCCAATCGCCCAATTGAACAGATGGCCAAGCCGAGTTTTCTGTTTCGTCAAAATTCCCACTCGCAATATTATCAACACGCCGGCGAAATAATCATAGATATCCTCAGCGTTTTCCATTTCCCGCTCATTTTATGTTCATTTCTTCTTTATATGTATTGTTCTGTTCTGTCTTCGGAAGCCAATCTCGTAAGCTTTGCTTCTCATTAAGTAGGGGTTAGCCTATACCTACTCATCTGACATGTTACTACCGGAGAATGCTGATAAGTTTGCTCAGTCATTTTTGTAGGCCAGGGTGTCTTTATTTTAGTGCGCTGGCATTAAATAAATAAAAACAAAACGGAGTCGTGTTTAAAGGAGAATGTCAAAAATGTTAATTTTTCTTAATCTTATATTCCATTTTAATGATCTGAAAATAATTAGAAATTATTTTTTATTGCATTGTCACCCAAAACAAGGCACAGTGCCACTTTGATGCAGGGGGCTACTATCTGGGACAGGATGGAGAGAGTTGCACACACGATGTCTGCTTACATTAAACTTGAAATTCTGCATGTAAGTATAGTTAAGAAAACAGGAACCCGGAAGGGAATTCCAAAGTCTCTCAGTCTGAAGGAAGAAATTGTTAGAATAGAACACTTACTGGTATCTAGGGATCTCTACTGCGAAGGGGAGGGATTTTGCTGCTTGTCAGGCTTGTCGGGAGTATTTATGGGTGTACAAGGAGTTGAAATTTGTCGGAACACCGACCATTAAATACTTATAAAACTGGCTAAGGAATGCAACATTTCGTCGATGGGACAGAGGTTGAAGCCCAGATAACAGTGTGGGACCAATTAGGTTAGCGACTCTCTTTCAGATCCTGTCTAAGAGTGAGAGACTAGTAGTAGATGCACCAGCCCAAATATGGCAACAATACTCCGTACATGGGCGAATGGTGACCTTGTAGTGATACAGGATACTTTCAGGCGTAGGCAACTTTCTAGCACGTTAGAAAGAACCCACTTTGTCTATGCGCTCAATGTATCTGTTCCAATTCATGTTCCCTGTGAACGTTAAGCCGAGGTTCAAACGACCTATTTTCAGGCAATGTATCATTATCCATGGCTATTAGTGGTTGAGAATCTTTCTTGTGATTATTGTAGAAAACAAACTTAGTGTTGGCAGTATTAAATGTTACCATCTACTTTGTCTCTATTCCACTGCAGACTGGAGTTCTTCCTCTAGGGTTTCCGCCATTGCCTTGAATATGTATTAATTCATTTTTCCCTCGTGCCTTTTATAGAGTGTGGTGTCGTCTGCAAATATTCCCATCTCGGAGACAATTAAATTAACTCGAATAAATAGATTCCAAAATCACTACAAAATAGAATTCTCTAAAAAGAAAATGATTCTCAAATAATTCAAAAATAGAATTCTCGAAAAATAGATTCGAAAATTATCCTAAAATAGAATTTTCGAAAGAAAAAAGTACCAAAATTATCCCAAAGAAAATTCTAAAAAAAAAAAAAAAAAAAAATGATTCCAAAATTAATCTAAAATAATAATTCCGGAACAGTAAATGCAATATTATTCTAAAATATAATTTTTTAAAACTCAGATACATTTCCAAAATGGTTCTAAAACAGAATTTCCAGAAAAAAAGAATTAAAAAAAATAGAATGGTGGAAAAATAAAATATTCCAAAATTTATCTAAAATAGGAATCTTAAAAGATTTTTCAAATTATATTTAATTAAAATCCGTGGAAATAAGATTCCAAAATTATTCCAAAATGGAATTTTTGAAATCAGAAAATATTTCAAATTTGTTTTAAAATAGAATTCCCGGTAAAAAAGATTCCAACTTATTCTAAAATAGAAACTGCGCAAAAGAGACTCCAAAATTATTTTAAAATACAATTCTAGAAATCAAAAAAGATTCTAAAATGATTCTAAAATAGAATTCTCGGATAAAATAAATTCCAAAATTATTTGCGAAAAAAAAACAGCAAAAAAAAAAAACAAAAACAAAAAAACAAAAAAAAAACAAAAAAACAACAACAACAACCAAGAAAACAGATTTCAAAATTGAAACCACAATAGATTCCAAATATAAAAAAAAGCAAAAAGTTAGATGCCAATCCAATGTTATGTTGTAGCCCTCAGCTATAGTCACAGCGTAGTATCTGTGTTATGTTTTGGCGGGCAGTGCCAAGGGTCAGACCGATTATTATGATTAATTGTTAAATTATTCAGGTTACAAATATCAAGAAAAACTGTTTTAAAAGAAAAGAACTTTAGTTAAAATGTTTTTGCTAAAACATTTAACTGAGAAATTTTGGCCCAAATAAAAATGTTATGAATAGAGGAAAATCATAAACAACGATGTGGCGTACGTGACAAACAAGATCGTCAATTCTGACTGACATAGAAGAGACACGTAAGCCAGGAGAAAACAGAATTAGTCTGTAGCGGGAAGCTAGCCACTGTGTTAGTTAGCGGATAGGAGTTGTCTCTGTAGTCCGATGGAAGCTCCGATGTAACAAGTAAGGAAGATGTAAGAGAGAAGATTAAGAGCTGCAAACTCCGAGGCGTAGACCATTTTGAAATGAAGATCTGTAAATAATAATTCAGCGTTTTGTGTTTTCTATTCAGAAGAAGATGCCTTCATTCCCGGTGCCTTCCGTCATAGGAGATGGAGACAATGAATAAGGTATGTGACCGGTCAAGTGTCAAGCATACAAGGGTGTTATTCGGCATTGTTAAAGACTGTCCGTTATTGTCCCGTTGGTTACTATCGTGAATCTGTGAAAACACACACACATACACAAATAAAGACTATTAAATGTACACGTAATAGATCGGCCCATAGAGACACCCATATACATTATAATTCTAACCACTAGACGATACACGAGCATCGATTACAGAAACACGTATACTTTATATGCACTAGAAATACATAGACACAGTTATATAAACCCGACAATACAACACCAGTATGTATGTATGTATGTATGTATGTATGTATGTATACGGCATAATCACGTCCACACCAGTTCTCGTCAGATCACTGAAGTGAAGCAAGGTTGAGTCTGGTTACTACCAGGTGGCCATTTGGGAATACTAGGCGCTGTATGTGCTTTCCGCTCATCTCAGCATTGTTTCCAGTTTCCAGTTTAAGGGGGTGGCTCATCACGAACCTGTTCACGTTGGACTTTAAGACGACCATATCGTAGTTGGTAGAAAGGCAAGGCTGCTGCAAAAGAAAGTAGCTTCCCTCAATCACGCTGGAAAACTACTTAAACTTATCAGAGTCCTGTATATCTACAAAGCCACTATTAACCCATGCATGGAATATGGTGTCCACATATGGCTTAGCACGTCAACCACTGGTCTCTCCTTATTAGACAGTATTACAAAACGAGTCTCTAATATAATAGATCCTGCACTGTTAGCCACGCTCCAACCTTCATTCCATCTCAAGAAACATTTTAATGAAACGTGCTTCCATGAACTTGAAGCACTTGTGCTCTCTCGTCCCGACTAGCTTGACAAGCAGTAAAATCCTATCCATTCATTGTAGAGGTACCCAGATGCCGAAAAGCCTACTCTAGTAGTTTCTTCCATCGAACTATTAGACTTTGGAATTCCCTCCCTGTTTTCCACTTCGCTGACTGTATATGTGAACAGATATCTTGCTACTTAACACCCTACTAAATGTATTAATGTATAGAAATGATCCCTAATCCACTAGCACTTTAAGTCTCAATGGCAATATGCCTCGTTTCGGGTGAACATGCGAAAAATATAAATTTCTTTACTTAGATGCTCCAGATCAGGATTTTGTTTTTAGAAGGGAATCACCATTTATTAAGGCCCGAGGTCTATTCGAGGATAAGGGTCAATAGGTTTACGGTGGTCACCGACACAAACAGTGTAGTGATCGTTAGTGATCGAAATTAGGCAGAATTAGATTATTTAAGGGGATATCTCAACAAGGGTTTGTTTACATTGGACTTGAAAACAGTAATGTTGTAGTTAGCTGGAAGACAGGCCTGCGGAACAAAAATTGTTGATAGTCGTTGTAGCTAGACAAGAATTTTAGTGACGGAGGGACTATAGATTAAAGCTCAGCCGAGCACTTGCCATAAAAATAACAATAGCATAGATACAGGCTCATAGCATCTGTGGAAAAACTTACAGGGAGGAGAAAAGGGCATCAGATTATGTGATGCATGAAGTTTGTCGTAATATTTGTCGCCTGCATTCAAGATACCAATAACATTATATTTAACGTTAAGTATGGGTTAATAATTAAGCTTAGGTTTAGGATTAGATATAAGTACGTGTCAAGCTTATATTTGGGGTTAAACTCTTAAATAAGATTATATTAAAATATCGTTAAAGCTCTGATTATGGTTATGATTAATGTTAAATTATTTAAGGATATGATTAAGTATTGGAACGAGGCTTAGGGTTAGATAGATTTACTGTTAATAGTCTGGAGTTCAATTTAATTCAGTTAACAATAATAAAAAAAGAACTATGCACGTACACAGACGTCGATATGTTAAACATACGAGAGTCGTTAAAAAGTAAAACCTCCTATTTTTTAACTAAAATATTAAAGCCCTATGAAGATGGGAAGATACTGTTAAACCGAACCGCCTTTTTTACGCACGAATTTATTTTTCTACGTAGTCACCACAATTCTCAAAGCAATTTTGCCAGCGATAAACTGTAGCTGTGCATGGGCTTTCGGGGCGCATTTTCTCATAAGAGGGTCGTCCGAAAGGTAAATTATCCTATTTTTTAAACTTAGAAAGTTACGAAGACGGGAGTGGTATCATTAAAACGAACAACGTTTTATACTCCAGAATTTTTTTTTGCGTAGTCAACGTACTTTTTCCAGGAATTCAATGACGTATTCTTGCTTCCGACGCCTGCCCATGCCAATAGTTGATTCCTTAGAGTCTCATACCGTCAATACCTGCAACGAAGAGATTAAACTTTTAGGTCATAGATGCATAATTTCTGTCATCATAACAATGAAATTTGCAATCCCCTCTGATTTATTCGCGGAGAATAAGAAAATAGGAGACATTACTTTTGGAACGCTTCCCGTAAGGCGAATGCTTTAACAATAATCACCTTAAAAAGAAGTTAAAAAAAAAGACAAGGAATGAAAAGAAAAAAGGCGAGCTGAACCTAGGGTTTTGTAGTTCCATCTAAATCACCGATGTTAAGCACTTTTCAGCCTGTCCAGCACTGAAATGGATAACTATTTGGGAATAGCAGGTGCTGTATGTGCTCTCTGCGTATGTCGGCATTGTTTCCAATCGTCTTGGACTTCTCCTTGCCACTGGAATCCGACAGCGCCGACCAGGACAAGTGTGGTTAAGGATTGTGTAACCCTTGCTTCACAGTTTCATGCATAGATACTCTTATATGGAATATCTATTGTCTCTCGATATAGAACGGAGATCTTTAGGTTTTCCGAAAAGAAAATATCAAAGAACATGGAGTCTCCGAAGCGTGCTTGTCGACAACGAATGACACAAGTCCGTCGAATCGCATTCAGAAGAATTGATGAGCAAAATTCTTGGAGAGTCATAGACGCCCCAATGAACGTTTTTTGTTTGTTTGCCCATATCGGATTGCGTCCTATTTCAAAGGGTTTTAACAAAAAGATTTTGTTCAATTTCCAGAAACATTTCAAACTCATCCTAATGACTACCAGATTATTAGCACCTAAGAATACAATAATAATCTCTCGTAGACTGTTTATCATACGAGGGTTGTTGCCAAAGTAATTTTTTTTTTAAACTCAATATGTTAAATAGCTACGAAGACGGGAGTGGTACCATTAAAACGAGTGACCTGCTATACTCCTCAATTTTTTTTTTTTTCATTTTCAATTTAATTTTTCTAGGAATTAAATGGCGCATCTCTGCTTCTGATGCACATTCATGACAGGAGTTGCTTTCTTATAGTCTCACACAGTCAATAAATACAACAGATAGATGAAACTTACGGGTCACAGATGCATAAGTACTGTCAACATAACAATGTACTTTACAATCTCCTCTGATCCATTCGGGCGGAATAAGAAAATAGGAGGCATTGTGTGTGAAAGAGAGAGAGAGAGAGAGAGAGAGAGAGAGAGGAGGGGGGTAATTACGGTATAAACACGTTGACACACCGGTTGCCGATATATCACCCAAGTTAAGCAGCGTTGTACCTGGTCAGTACTAAAATGGGTGACCATTTGGGAATTCCAGGTGCTGAATGTACCCTCTGCTTATCTCGGCATTGTTTCCAGTCGTTCTGAACTTCTCCTTACCGCTGGACTGAAACAGTGCCGATTAAGAAGAAGTGTGGTTGGTCATTATGCAATCCTGGTGTCACAATTACAATGGATATACCCTTACAGGGTATATCCATTTTCTTTCGAGACTGAAAGGAGGCGCTTAAAAAATCCAGAGAGAATGGAAATAGTCACAACACTGTACCTCCTCCTCCTCCTCCTCCTCCTCCTCTTACTACTACTACTACTACTATTGTCACCACCACCACCATCACCACCACTACTACTACTACTACTACTACTACTACTACTACTACTACTACTAATAATGATAATAATATTAATAAGAATAATAAGAATAATAAAAATAATAATAAAAATAATAATAATAATAAAAATTCATAAAACTGCTGCAGTGCTGCAATCCCAAAGTGGCGGCACCAGATTTGGCCGATACTACATGAAGTAGTTGTGAAAAATCAAGGGTGATGGGAAGGCCGAGGAAGGAAAGGCCTAAGCATACCTTCGCTAAAAGCGTGTGGAGAATACTGAGATTTATATCATTGAAACACGGTAGTGTTTCAATGATATGGTTAAGTGGCAGTTTTAGTCATTTATAACTCTTTTAAAGCTTCACCGCTCATTCATTTTTCGACCAAATTTCAAAAAGATATTACAGATTATACATCAGATTCACGGCTATATTGTAAAAAAAAAAAAAATCAATTTCCGTTCAGTAAAAGAAAAGTTATGGTGTTTACAATCGTAAAAATTTGTAAGGAGGTGAGCGACGTTTTTTATGACTGGTTTCCATAGCAACAAGTAGCTTCAGCGACTAGTGTTTCTACTAATTCACCACTCTCGCGAAAAGAGAAGTAACACATGAAACAGAGAGAATGAAAGCAGACGCGTCCCGTACATTGTTTTACATATGTGTATGTTATGTTTATGGAGGCAAAGACTGACATAAAACAAAGATCAAGTGGATTTACTGGACGCTTGGAAAAATCATGGATTACAATAAAAAAATGCGAACATGAAAATAATATAGTTTAGCTTAAACATGGAAAAGAAAAGGATAAGATATTCTGCTAAAAAACATAATAAATTTATAACTTAAAATATTGCAGCATTAACAAAAATCTTATAAATTGAATTAAAAAAAAATAATGCTGCAATATTTTAAGTTTATAAATTTATTATATTTGTTACTAGAATAGCTTGTCCTTTTCTTATTCCATGTTTAAGCTTAATCATGTTACTTTTCATGCTCACATTTTTCTATTGTAATATATAGTATTTTTACTGAGATTTCTATATGTACTATTGATCGTGATGAGGCTTATTGCCATTTAAATCACAGGGAGGACTTATGGCCGTTACCAGCGTGAAATAATTGGTAAGCGGCAATTGCAATAACAAAAACTCATTTGGAATGGTCATCGAAAGAGGTAGAAACTACAGGAAAGCTGGGGAGACTTATTGTCAGGAGATAACGTTGGTTTTTATCAGAGAGCAATTAATGATGCCGTCTTTCTTGAGAACCCCTCATGAGTACTGAATACTAACATGTCTATAGACCATAAATTGATAGAGGAGTTTGGTAGGCAAAACTTTTTAACCAAATATATACACGCATACATAAATATATATAGAAAGAGGTTTGTGTTTACTATAACCTTTTTTACGCAAATATTACGCAAGTATAAATCATGTGGAATATCTGCATGAATATAATTACATGTAAACTATATATCTATAAAAGTGAACGTGTCTGTGTGTGTGTGTGTGTCTGTGTCTGTGTGTGTACATTTCCCTACGCAATAACTCTGTCAATTTTCAGCCCAGACTCGAAATTTGATATACAGGGTACTGAGATTTGGAAAAATCTTTGTGGTCTGCTTTCGGCCAGAAATCTAGCTTTTAAGGGGTCAAAACTCAACGATTTGACCTTTGAGAACTCTACCAAAATCCTCAGCCAATTTGGGTCAAAACACTTGTAATTTTAGATATAGGTTCCTTTGACATGCATCTAACCTAATAATGTTATTCGAGCTCAAAACAATAAATGTTAAGGGGTCATAATAGGGGTCAAAGTTAAAAAAATTGACCGCTTTTTTTTTTTTTTTTTTTTGCTCAACGTACACCTCCAAACACCTGGACAACGGCGGGCTAAAATGCTAGTAGTAAACTAAAGATGATAATCACATAAGCAAACCGAGAAAAAAAACTAATAGTGAAATAATTAAAACGAACGTTTAAAAGAATATGCAAATTAGCGAGATCATTTGCGGATGAATGCAATTCAACGGCCCATATATAACAAAGCCTTAAAAAAATAGAAAAAATATGAATATTGATACACAAAAACAAATTTATAGGAGTATATATATATATATATATATATATATATATATTTATATATATATATACATGATGATTGCAACGTCTTGTCAGACGAGTGCCACTCCCTCAGACATTTAAAATCCATGAGCCCAAATACCTGAGGGAGTATCTATACAAAGATGTTACAGAGTCTTAGCTTTCTACCACAGCTAAGTCTCTCTCTCGGTTCAAAATGTTGAGATCCAGCAACAAGCAAGAGCAAGATAGCCAGCAACAAATTAAACTGCAGACCAGCTTAATGCGGGTAATGGTCTTCCGCTTTATGATTTTTTAAATCAGAGATTTGCTTCTCCTAGAAAGGCTGCCTTCACCACGGCTTACGGGAGCCCTCTTCACCCCAATACACATATACACACACACGCAAATATACACGGTACTAGTTGGCCGTTGACCCAGAAAAGAGTTCATTCGCCCTTTGGAAGGTCTTGTTTTTAATCCTTCATTTTATATACATACATACATACATACATACATATATATATATATATATATATATATATATATATATATATATATATATATATATATATATATTACAGTAAAGAACTAGAAATAGGTCCTGGATATGATCTTAAACTATATCCGATAGTGAGGCCCCAACTTTGGGGAGTGTGCAGCCACCCGATAATTGCCATTGCTCCCAGGTCCACCCTGACCCACAGTGGTAGTACCTGTTAGGGTCCCAACTATAGGTTAAATAGAAACCGACTTGAAAAAATATATATTCTATTAAAAAAATTTTTTTTCCGAATCACTGGATTCGGCATTACTTAACCTGAAAAGGGTTTATATGCCGTAAAACAAAAACAACCAAAGAAATAAAAACGGCACTTATGTATCCTAGTTAAACACTCAGCATTATAAGGAGGATATCAAGTACAAGTCCTAGGAACAGATGGCGTACTCTTTCCCTTACAATTCGGTGTAACAGCTAATTAAAAGGGAGCTTTCGGATAGCTCTCGACTATAGTCGAACACTTAGCTTTTTTGTAGCCCCTTATCGGGTAATAGGTCTTTACGACTTCGTTCGGAAAGAGCCGGGTTGTTTTAATCTTAAACTAAATAAACAGTTAAAATAAAATACGCATCAAGTACGCTTGAAAACCAAATCACAACGTAATATTAGAAAAATAAACACATATTTTATTTGTTTGAAATTTATCACAAATATATTTCGGAGGTATACTCCATCTTAAGTGTGTTGTTTTGTTTCTTTTTTTTTCTTTTTCTTCTTCCTTGGTTTCAAGCGCACTTGATGCGTATTTTATTTTATTCAAATTAAAACAACGTTTCTATTGAACTGTCATTCTTGGCGTTAATTAAACAGTTGTTTTAATCTTTAACTAAATAAAGGTATATTAATTTTTAAGTTATTTTAGGTAATATTTAACGTTTATACTGTTTTTTAAAGAGCGCGCACCATTGCCAAAAACACCTGTCTTTTCTCTATCAACCCCTTTACCCTCTTTGATCCCTCCCATCCACTTGATTTATTCATTCAGCCCTTCAGAGTTTCATTCATTAGCGTCGGCGTCTACTCAGACAGAATGACGTCAGCGGCCGACTAGAGAGTAGAGGCAGGTGCGGCGTCTCATCACGTTATTAAAAATTAATGGTGAAATCGGAAACAATGCTAAAAAGAATAAAAGAAACAAAGAAAAGGACGACAGTCACGCGTCCCCGAGGGAAAGAAGAACAAAGGGAACGAAAAGTTTTTCTTTACATTTTTTTTTGTTTTTTACGCACGTCAGACTCGCTATAGATTACTGAATGGATTTCGTAAACTTACATCTCAAGGGTGTATAAACAGAATAAGTAAAACACAAACACACACACATACACACACACACACAGTTTCTTTTTTATATAATAGTAGAGAGATAAAGTGTGTGTGTGTGTGTGTGTGTGTGTGTGTGTGTGTGTGTTCGAGTTCGTTCACTATGGACTCGACAACGTTTGGGTCGATTATTTAAAAATTTCAAACGATGATACTTTACGTGACTGACAGCGTTCTTAGATAGGTTTTGAATAGGAATTTTTTTCCCCATAAGTATCGATAATCGATAATCGAAATAATTCGAGGAAAGAAGTAGCAGGCGATTTTTACCAAAGTTAACACCTTACACAGCCTAACGTCACAAATGCATTCGAGAAGTTTTATTACCACACAAACCGAAAGGCCCGACATATAAAATCAACAGTAGGTTCTTTGATATGACATGGGCGCGTTCGAAATGAATGCTTCTGTTCACAGTACAGTTGAAGCATATTTGACTTTTGCATTCTAATCTTTAATTAAAGCCATTCTATAAAATAATTTTATAAAGTAAGCGGTAGGTTCTCTACAGTGAAATGTAGACTACAATATATATAAGTCAATGCGAGAGGCATATGAAACTTCCTCAACGTGCACTGGGATAGGTCAACCAATTAGAGTAGGCAATCAATCAATTTGATTAAAAATGTGCGATTTCATCGATTTCGATGATAATAACAGTGTGGGAATACACACACACACACACACACACACACACACACACACATATATATATATATATATATATATATATATATATATATATATATATATATATATATATATATATTGGTTGTTCATCATTCAATCCCGAGCAACGTCGTGGCTTCCTTGCTATGGTTATATATATATATATATATATATATATATATATATATATATATATATATATATATATATATATACATCTGTATGTATGTATGTATGTATGTATGTATGTACAATATTTATTCCAACACTATATTTCAAAGGCGTAGAGTGGTTCATTGCGTTGAATTATATAATATATGCTAGGAACATAGTCTCTGTGTGTGTTTGAGTTCGTTTCCTATTGGTTTGAAAACGGTTGGGTTGAGTTTTATAAAATTTCGCACGAAAGTACTTCACATATCTGACGGTGTTCTGCAAACTGTTAACTTTGGTTAAAATCGCATGTTCCTTCTTTCATCGGAATTTTTTGATTACCGATATTTATCGAAGATTTTCGGATACAAAAACTATCTTAAAAACAATGCCAGATAAATAAAGTACCTTCGTGTGAAATTCGATAAAATTTCGCTCCGCGGTTTTCGAGTCCGTAAGAAACTAACTCACTTTCTCTCTCTGAAATATTTTCCCTGTGGAATAGCTTCCCTATCTGCAAACAGGGCTCAAATGACAGCGTAATCAATGCACAACGCTAAATTATACCACAACCACCACCACCACACGCTCTCTCTCTCTCTCTCTCTCTCTCTCTCTTTCACCCCCCACACAAAGTTCTTTTTTATATAATAGTAGATAATGGATATATAAGAGTTTAAATTGCTAAATAAATTTCATGATTTGATTCGAATTTTATTTTATTAATATTTGTAATATAGTAATATAATTAAAGAAATATCGAATGCTAACAATGGCGAAGCATAATATTTGTACCAATGTTTTGACAAAGGCCACACACACACACATGCACACACTCACACACGCATATATATATATATATATATATATATATATATATATATATATATATATATAAATAACTACTTAATTTACTCACATAAAATGAATATACGAAAGTATAAATTTATGCGTAAACTTTAAGTATTTACTTCAAAAGTGCTCAATACGTTCGTTGAGCTAGTTAGTAAGTTATAAAATATATATGGCGATTAAGCTACACTGAATATTCCGCGTTTCATCCACTCTACACTCTTCAGGCTTATGCGCATAAGCCTGAAGAATCCTAGAGTGGATGAAACGCGGAATATTCAGTGTTGCTTAATCGCCATATATATTTTATAACTTAAGCCTGAAGAATCCTAGAGTGGATGAAATGCGGAATATTCAGTGTAGCTTAATCGCCATATATATTTTATAACTTACTATATATATATATATATATATATATATATATATATATATATATATATATATGTATATATATTGTTTTAACAAAATCATGACACCAAAGAATAGATTGATAGCAACAAATAGTTTATTTCATCGTTAGTTACAATTGTTTCAAGACTATTCGGACAAATTCAAATTCTATATCGTTTGAAAATTTTCACAAGAACAGCCTTTCATCAGACGTATTGAATAAAAAAACACTTTAGCAATGGACAATATGGAATCCATTTCACTTATAAGGAATAAACATGAGAAAATATTTTACCTTCATCTCACCCTTCCAAAGTTTTTTTTATATGTAGATAGATAGATAACAATTTCTAAATGTCAATCTCTACTGGAGATCGAATTGATGTCTGGTGTTTTGTTTTTAGATTTTTGTTTGTTGCATTGCTCTTACTTTTTAAATTCTTGTATTTTATATTTAATAATATTCATTTGTTGGTGCGGGGTTCCAGGATGTTCCCAATTGAAAGATATTTTTTTTACCTTTATATATAAAACGGGTTCACACCAGATACTGTGGTAGACACAGCAGCCTAGAAAGAAAATGGCGATTAAGCTCGAGTTTTATGTAAAAACTGAAACACACACAAAAAAAAAAAAAATCCTTACTCCACATGAAGATAATTGTTGGTATTGAAACTTTGCTTCACTCAAAAGAATTTTTTCGTAACGAACAACAAACTTTATCTTATGACAGTTTCCCCTCCAACCATCAGTTGGCTGTTAACAACGGATCAATGCGCGTAGTACAGTAGAACCCCGGGATACGGTATATAAAATTTTGTAACAAAATACAGTACAGTATTTAATACACATGTATATAATCAAATAACATTATGAATAACACCGTAAAGCGGGGCAAATACTGTAACCAGGGGCCGGAAAAACATCGTATTCCACATCGTAACTGAAAAAACGGTATCCTAGGGCCACCGTATTCCGGGGTTCCACTGTAAATTACAAATTCTACACAACGAGGAACTGACTATTAACCGATGCTTGATAATTCATCGAATCATTTCGAAATTGTCAGGTAAGTTGGAAATATTGTTATTTCTTCAGACCGCATGAAATCATTGTCATAAAATCACTTACAAACTTTTTTGATCCATTCTAAGAATTCAGTGGCCATTTTCTTTCTAGGCTGTTATGCCTACACATCGCCCACGCCAGATAGGTGCCAATAGTGTTCTGCCCACGAACAAAAATAAACAATCTTCCTGAAGACTAAACAAACCCTTTAGTTAAAATCCTTTGAAACTGAACGCAATTCGATACGGACAAACAGACGTTCGTTAAATCGTCTGTAACCTTCTTTTGGTAGCCGCCAATTTTTCCGGTGTTCACATCCAATGCGATCCGACAAGATCCTGTTTTTACTTGTCGACGAGCACGCTTCGGAGACTTCTTATCCTTTGATGATATTTCTTTTGAAAACAAAAGTTAGAACTGGAAAATAGACGGGAGATGGTATATCGCAAGCAGATTCCAGAGAAAATCAACGACCGAGATCAGAGAGAAATAAATGGTAAACGTCTTTTGCAATAAGGTAGCGTGATTGGCATTGATTACTGAAAGAAGATGGCTATGATAGAAAGCTGGAGAAAATTGTTATCAGCCAGACTCTAGGGAACTGGTGATTTTCAGATGAAAACATAACAAAGTCACGCTCTAAATCTTTTATTTCCTTTCTCCGATCCATTGCTCCATCAATCAAATGTTTGACTTTCCAAAATGACCACTGATAGAAGTTTTCACACTAGTTATTTACCGGTGATGACCCATTCGTAAGAAAAAAAAGTGGTGTTCCCTGGAGTCTGAGTGACAACAAATATCTCCAGATTTATAGCGCACTTTCGATAATAGTTGCTAATTGTTTTGTGTTATAACAACCATCGTTTACTATCGATTTTACGTTCATGAAAGCTGTTTTTTTTTCTCCTGGAACTTGAGGGGCCAAAATCTTCCGTATATTCCAGAGCTCTCTGTGCTATTTTAGTAAAAAGCTCGAGTAATGCACACACTCCTAAATATTTTCAAATATCTTGACTCATCATGGAATTTTTTTCCTGAAATTAACAGATGCTGGTGCATGTGTGTGCGTTTTTTTTTTTTTGTGAGGGGCGGTGAAGGAATTATGATATTTTTCTTTGCTACTCTGACAATACCAGTTCCCTCGGTCTTGTAAAATATCCCTTCTAGTTTCCGGTTGTGTTTATACAGTGTTACTCTATCTCAGCTTATTTTTATTTCATTTTATTTACAAAGGAGTCACCACTTATCAATGCCGGGAGGCCACTCGAGAATAAGGGTTAATGAGTGTACAGTAGTCAATGAGAAAATGTCGTAGTAATCGTTAGTAGTGGAAATTTGGTAAATATAATCACTTAAGGGGACGTCTCATCAAGAATTTGTTCACGTTGGACTTGAAGAGGACCAGATTGTAGTCAGCTGGAAAGTAGGAAAATGGAACACAGTTCCACAAGCGTGCACTTCGAAGAAAGAAACTTTGTCCATGGAATCTACGTTTAGGTTTAGGTTTAGCCACAGATAAAGAGTAAGAGAAATTATTGATAGTGGTTTCATTTAGACGGTGGTTTTCGTGAAATTCAGGCCAGAGGGGTCCATAGATTGGAGCTCAAACGAGCACTTTCGATTTGGAGAAGCATTTAAAGGATAAACTTGTTTAAGCTGTTTTTCTTTTTCACAAAGAAACATTAATAAATGCGAGGAGGAGTATGTGTGTTACTATTTGAGTTCCATGTATATTTTATTCCTCTTTTCTCATTTTAATGCGCACATACATACATATATCTGGTATCCGGTAGAATGCTCCATCCGCAACAAAACAAAAATTATCAAATTGGTAACAAATAATCATTTCATGTACATACATATAATGTTATGGTTATATAATACATTGCGTATAAATTTCCAGTAGTTACTTAAACGGTGCTCAGTTTTAAGTTTATGTAGTAATGTATGCAAAAATAGTTGTGACTATGAAGCTACACAGTGTTTGTCTCCTAGAGATAATAATTAAACCAGAATATTAAACATGTAGAACATTACAAAATTTTAGACTGTTAAAAGCGAGCAAAAGTTATAGTGCATTGCCAAACTTCTAGAGCAAATGAGATATTGTAGTGACGAACCTTATTAATCCCTATTAATCCTTAACTGTGCATCAGACAGAAATCATAATATTTAGTTTGCTTCACTTTATAATAACACTAGTCTATACACAATTCTACTTAGATCGGCCAGTAGTTTCCGAGAAAACTTCTAGAGGAATGTGGTATTATGGAAATTATTCCCTATTAATCACACTATTAATCCCTTACAGTTAGGGATTAATAAGGATACTCACCATATTTCCTCTTTATTTTTCTCGGAAACTACTGGTTCGATCGGGTTGGTATCTTATATGGATCTTTGTTTTGATAAGGTACAGCGATCTGAATATTATAATATATTATCTGTTCAATGCGGTTAGGGGTTAATAATGATGCCTCCGTTTGGTCTCGAAAGACAATGAACACCCTCTTTAAGAGTAGTTGCGTGTTTTATTGTGAGGCAAGGGTTGCGCAACTCTAATCACACATCTGAATCGGTACTGCTTGAGTCACGTGGCAAGTGGAGGTTCCGGACAACTGGAAACAATGCCGAGATAAGCGGAGAGCACATAAAGCACCTGTAATTCCCCAAAACGGTCACCGATTTTAGTACTGACCAGGCTCAACGCTGCTTAACTTCAGTGATCTAACGAGAACCGGCGTGCCAACGTGATCATGCCGTATAGGTGGTGGTAGTGGGAGGTTTATAGGAATTAGTATTTAATCTAAAAATGAGCACAAATCTAACTATATTCAACCACAAATTTTGCATAAAGCAACTATTCTAAGTAAACGGCCAATAACTTTTGACCGTTTTTAATGTGCATGTATATGTGTATGTGTGTGTGTGTGTGTGTGTGTGTGTGTGTGTGCGTGTGTCTGTGAATGTTCGTGTGTTGCGTGTGGAGATGTATTATAATATGAAAATGTAGCGATAAAATAAAAGGTTACATCTATATATATAAAAGGCAAAAATCGGTGTGTATGTATGTATGTATGTATGTATGTATGTATGTTTGTTTGTAACGCTAAAACTTTTGAAAGACGGAACCAGAGTTGACAAATTTGGTATCATATTGCACCTTGATCACCCGGATGACAAATATCGAAATTTCACGTCAAACGGACCAGTAGAAAGGGGTCAACTGATCGTTTTTCTCCTAGGGGGGCCCCCCAAAAAACCTGTCATTTTAACGTTATTCAATACGTGTCACGTGACGTGACGTCAGCTCAAACTTTTGACAGACACAACCAAAGTTGACAAATTATGTATCATATTGAACCTTGATCACCCGCATGACAAATATCGAAATTCCACACCAAACGGACCATTAAAAGGGGGTGAACTGATCATTTCTCTCCTAGGGGGGCCCCCCAAAAAACCTGTCATTTTAATGTTAATATTACATAATCCAAAAACGCTTAGTCATGTCACGTGACGTGACGTCAACATCCAGTAATGGCGAACAAATGTAAACAAACACTTTGTTTTACCGATACTTTTGTAATTTCTCTTCTGCTTTGTTCTAGAGATTATTAAACTCCATGACAATGTCTCCAACGTATTTAACTGGTTAAAAATAGTATTTATACAAGAGTTTTAACGAAAAATATCAGGAAAAAATGTACAGGAATAAAAAAAAATTCAGCTTTCAAAATATTCGTCGATAAAAAAACCAATCTTTATATTTACGCTAGCCATTTTGTATATTACCACGTGACCTGCTATCTCTTAAACTGGAGGGGGGGGGGATCCACTTGAATCCAACAAAACCAGTAATTTTTTTTTTTCTATTATATATACATCATTTTCTATAAAATTAAGTGTAGACTTTATAATTAAAACAAAAAATGTTATTCATACTAAAAAAAAAAACGCTTAGTCATGTCACGTGACGTGACGTCAACATCCACTAATGGCGAACAATTGTACCTATTTACTATGCCTCCCCACGGGACAGAGTTAGACACCAGGGTCGTTTTTTAACGTGGAGAAAAGGTACAAAAATAAAAATTGTCTCAGTCGTGGAGGATTTCTCCTCCACCGAAAGAGAACAAGAAATAGAAGTGCAGCATCTGAAGAACAGATACTACACTTTGATCTTGACCAAAAGGCCAAGAATGCGAACAATTGTAAATAACAACTTTTTTCACAAAACCAACACCGTCTTTCTTTTTTTTTCTCTCTCTTTCTCTCTCTCACCCACTTACTCTTCCCTCTCTCTCACCCTCTTTCTCTTGACGTCACACCACTGTTAAACTGTGGGGGGGGGGAACACATTCCCAGGCATTATCTCCTATAGATGCACATTTTATTAGAAATTCAGCTTTCAAAATATTAGACGATAATAAAAATATAAAACCAACACCCTCTTTCTCTTTTCTCTCTCTCTCACCAACTTACTCTTCTCTCTCTCTCACCCTCTTTCTCTTGACCTCCTACTACTGTTAAACTGTGTGTGTGTGGGGGGGGGAAGAGGCAGCTTGAAAACCAACAAAAACAGTGCACAGTTTCCCAAGCATTTGGGGTGGGAAGGGGGGGAAGAAGCCGAGCGCACAGTTTCGTGTGAGAGAGAGAGAACAATTCTCAACCTATATACTCAACAAATTTTTTATCTACAGATTTGAAAGTTTGTATATAGGGTATTCAGACATATGGAAATATATCTAGCATAATCTATCTATTATATCTATAAAAGTGAAAATGTGTGTGTGTGTGAGGTAGCCAGAGAGAGAGAGAGAGAGAGAGAGAGAGAGAGAGAGAGAGAGAGACAACAATTCTCAACCTATATATTCAATACATTTTTTATCTACAGATTTGAAAATTTGTATATACGGTATTCAGACATATGGAAATATATCTAGCATAATCTATCTATTATATCTATAAAAGTGAAAATGTGTGTGTGTGTGTGTGTGTGTGTGTGTGTGTGTGTGCGTAAGAGAGAGAGAGAACAATTCTCAACCTATATACTCAACGTATTTTTATCTACGGATTTTAAACTTTGTATATAGGGTATTCAGACATATAGAAATATATCTAGCATAATCTATACATTATATCTATAAAAGTGAGAATGTGAGTGTGTGAGAGAGAGAGAACAATTCTCAACCTATATATTCAACAAATTTTTTACCTACAGATTTGAAAATTTGTATATTGGGTATTCAGACATATGGAAATATATCTAGCATAATCGATCTATTATATCTATAAAAGTCAGAATGTTTGCGTGTGGTTGTGTGTGTAAGGTTGCGAGAGAGAGAGAGAGAACAATTCTCAACCTATCTATTAAATAAATTTGTTATCTACAGATTTGACCATTTGTATATAGGGTATTCAGACATATGGAAATATATCCAGCATAATCTATCTATTATATCCATAAAAGTGAGAATGTGTGCGTGAGAGAGAGAGAGAGAGAGAGAGAGAGTAAGTACAATTCTCACCCTATATATTCAACAAATTTTTTATCTACCGATTAGAAAATTTGTATATAGGGTATTCAGACATATGGAAATATATCTAGCATAATCTATCTATTATATCTAGAAAAGTGAGAATGTGTGTGAAAGAGAGAGAGAGAGAAGAGAGAGAGAGAGAACAATTCTCAACCTATATATTCAACTAATTTTTATGTACAGATCTGAAAATTTGTATACAGGGTATTCAGACATATGGAAATATATCTAGCATAATCTATTATATCTATAAAAGGTAGAATGTGTGTGTGTGTGTGTGAGTGAGTGAGTGAGTGAGTGAGAGAGAGAGAGAGAGAGAACAATTCTCAACCTATATACTCAACAAATTTTGTATCTACAGATTTGATAAATTGTATATAAGGTATTCAGACATAAGGAAATATATCTAGCATAATCTATCTATTATATCTATAAAAGTGAGAATGTGTGTGAAAGAGAGAGAGAGAGAACAATTCTCAACCTATATATTCAACAAATTCTATCTTTACAGATTTGAAAATTTGTATATAGGGTATTCAGACATTTGGAAATATATCTAGCATAATCTATTATATCTATAAAAGTGAGAATGTGTGTGTGAGAGAGAGAGAAAGAACAATTCTCAACCTATATACTCAACAAATTTTTTATCTACAGATTTAAAAATTTGTATATAGGGTATTCAGACATATAGAAATATATCTAGCATAACCTATCTATTATATCTATAAAATGACCATGTGTGTGTGTGTGAGAGAGAGAGAGAGAGAGTCAGAGAGAGAGAGAGAACAATTTTCAGCTTGTGTGTGTGTGAGAAAGAGAGAGAGAGAAAGAGAGGAAGGAAAATTCTCACCCTATATATTCAACAAATTTTTTATCTACATATTAGAAAATTTGGATATAGGGTATTCAGACGTATGGAAATATATCTAGCATAATCTATCTATTATATCTATAAAAGTGAGAATGTGTGTGTGAGAGAGAGAGAAAGAGAGAGAGAGAACAATTCTCAACCTATATATTCAACTAATTTTTTATCTACAGATTTGAAAATGTGTATATTGGGTATTCAGACATATGTAAATATATCTGGCATAATCTATGTATTATATCTATAAAAGTGTGAATGTGAGTGATGGAAAGAGCAAAAAATTCTCAACCTATATAACCTATAAAAGTGAGAATATGTGTGAGAGAGAGAGAGAGAGAACAATTCTCAACCTATATATTCCACACATTTTTGGGCACAGATTTGGAAATTTGTATATAGGGTAGGCAGACATATAGAAATATATCTAGCATAATCTATCTATTATATCTATAAAAGTGAGAACTTGTGTGTGTGTGTGTGTGTGAGAGAGAGAGAGAACAATTCTTAACCTACATACTCAACAAATTTTTTACCTACAGTTTAGAAAATTTGTATATAGGGTATTCAGACATATGGAAATATATCTAGCATAATCTATCTATTATAACTACAAAAGTTAGAATGTGTGTGTGAGAGAGAGAGAACAATTCTAAACCTATATATTCAACAAATTTTTTATCTACAGATTTGAAACTTTGTATATAGGGTATTCAGACATATGGAAATATATCTAGCATAATCTATCTATTTTATCTATAAAAGTGAGAATGCGTGTGTGTGAGATAGCGAGAGAGAGAGAGAGAAAAAGAGAGAGATAAAAATTCTCAACCTATACATTCAACAAATTTTTTATCCACAGATTTGAACATTTGTATATAGGGTGTTCAGACATATAGAAATATATCTAGCATAATCTATCTATTATATGTATAAAAGTGAGAATGTGTGTGTGTGAGAGAGAGGACAATTGTCAACCTATGTATACAACAAATTTTTTATCTACAGATTTCAAAATTTGTATATTGGGCATTCAGACATATTTTAATATATCTGGCATAATCTGTCTATTATATCTATAAAAGTGAGAATGTGTGTGATAGAGAGAGAGAGAACAATTCTCAACCTATATACTCAACAAATTTTTTATCTACAGATTTGAAAATTTGTATATAGGGTATTCAGACATATGGAAATATATCTAGCATAATCTATTATATCTATAAAAGTGAGAATGTGTGTGTGTGTGAGAGAGAGAGAGAGAGAGAGAGAGAGAACAATTCTCAACCCATATACTCAACAAATTCTTTATCTACAGATTTTAAAATTTGTATATAGAGTATTCATACAAATAGAAATATATCTAGGATAATCTTTCTATTATATCTATAAAAGTGAGAATGTGTGTGTGTGTGAGCGAGAGAGAGAGAGAGAGAGAGAACAGTTCTCAACCTATACATTCAACAAATTTTTATATATAGGGTATTCAGAAATATCGAAATATATCTAGCATAATCTATTATATCTTTAAAAGTTAGAATGTGTGTGTGTGAGAGATAGAGAGAACAATTCTCAACCTATGCACTCTACAAATTTTTTATCTACAAATTAGAAAATTTGTATATAGGGTATTCACACATATGGAAATATATCTAGCATAATCTATCTATTATATCTATAAAAGTTAGAATGTGTGTGTGAGGTAGCCAGAGAGAGAGAGAGAGAGAGTAAGAACAATTTTCAACCTATATATTCAACAAATATTTGATCTACAGATTAGAAAATTTGTATATAGGGTATTCAGACATATGGAAATATATCTAGCATAATCTATCTATTATATCTCTAAAATTGAGAATGTGTGTGTGAGAGAGAGAGAACAATTTTCAACCTATATACTCAACAAATTTTTTTATCTACAGATTTGAAAATTTGTATATAGGGTATTCAGACATATGAAAATATATCTAGAGTAATCTATCTATTATATCTATAAAAGTGAGAATGCGTGTGTGTGTGAGAGAGAGCGACACAGAACAATTCTCAACCTATATATTCAACAAATTTTTTATGTACAGATCTGAAATATCACATTTGTATAGAAGTAGAAATCTTGATACCTACTCTGATACCTAATAAAATAAAGGACACTCTTTAGGGCGGATTTTGATTATAACAAGTCACTAATTAGAAATTATAATAAACATTCTAATAATTTAAGAATTTTACCAAAATAAAATTGCATGGTAATCACCCAATTTCTGCCACAAAATTTTGATTGGCAGAACTCATAAACATAAAATATATATTTTCTAATTTCATCTTTTTTTTTTCTTTTTACATAATCTGGTTTGATGTTTTCCCAAATATTCAAATCACTATATTTTGCTGCTTAATATCAAATACAGCAACTGAGTTATTTTTATGCATCAAACAATTACATTTTCTCATTCATCCAAACTAATCACTGAACATCAATTTCATATTTTCTTCACTAAAATATTACTGTGCTTGATGTCATCAAGTGGAGCGGATCATTTTTTTTTCATTTGTTCACACATTTTTCCAATTTATATATATTTTAAAGATTCTTAGCCTATGTCATTGCATACCAATCTGTTTATTAAAAGTTAAGGTTCACTGTAAACACATATGTTACACCAAAATAAAAACGCTTCAGATAATGTCTTGATATTCAATTCAGTTTCTCACATGACATCTTATGAAGTTAGTAGAAATGTTACAGACTTTTGAATCTCAAACACTTTCAATACTGTGCACTGATATTTTCTTTTTTGCAATATAAGCACATTCATGATTTTTTTTACAAACGTTAAAAACTTTCACATTGTGTAGCAATATACTGAAACAATTATAAAAATATTTGTTTTTATTTTGAATGATGCAGGGCATCTGAAGAGAGATTTTTCTAACAAAATGAAAGTATAATTTTTAGCAATAGGTATCTAGGAAAAGGCCACTACATATGTTATAAGTTCCAAATTTCCACAACCTGGCAAATACTGGTACATGCTAGCAAATTTAGATTTGCAATTACAAAATATGATTCTAATTTTTTCCTTTGCTCTTT
This sequence comes from Euprymna scolopes, assembly GCF_053919585.1. NCBI lineage: Eukaryota > Metazoa > Mollusca > Cephalopoda > Sepiida > Sepiolidae > Euprymna > Euprymna scolopes. Next base: position 112,609,344 of record NC_136495.1, read on the forward strand.
ATTCTAACACTACACTAAGTTTACTGTGTTATTTCGCTACAGTTGATATTGTGTAGAACAATAAGAAAATCATAGTGAACAATGCATTCAACAAAATTTCACACACATTTCTAGATACCTATATCTAATAAGTTCAAAAGAAAGGACACACTTAGGGAGGTATTTTGGTGGTCAAGTCACTAAAAAGAGATTAGCTGGTTTCCCGGCATAGCCCAGGATATAATAAAGATTGACTGAAATACATGTTCTAGCTGGTTTCTAGGCGTTGCCAGGGATGTAATATAGACACATTATGTTGTATATTACCTGTTCTCTTCTCCCTAAGGTAAAACAATTTCATATACATGCTGTAAATTACCTATGCTAGGGATAAAACATGAACAATATCAGTCCTAGGGTAGATAAAACAAATAATACATAGAGATGAAAGATTCCTCTCCCCTAAGAATCAAACATATGTTCAATATCTGCTTTTGTTTTTTCATTGTTTATACGGTCCCGAGCAACGCCGGGTAGCCCTGCTAGTCTATATATATAAAAGGCAAAAATCGGTGTGTATGTATGTATGTATGTATGTTTGTTTGTAACGCTAAAACTTTTGAAAGACGGAACCAAACTTGACAAATTTGGTATCATATCGAAGCCCCATCACCCGGATGACAAATATCGAAATTTCACGTCAAACAGACCACTAGAAGTTGGTCAACTGATCAGTTATCTTCTAGGGGGGCCCCCAAAAAACCTGTCATTATCTATATTTTATCTATATTATGTTTGTTTGTAACGCTAAAACTTGAGATGAAAGATTCCTCTCCCCTAAGAATAAAACATATGTTCAATATCTGCTTTTGTTTTTTCATTGTTTATACGGTCCCGAGCAACGCCGGGTACCCCTGCTAGTCTATATATATAAAAGGCAAAAATCGGTGTGTATGTATGTATGTATGTATGTATGTTTGTTTGTAACGCTAAAACTTTTGAAAGACGGAACCAGAGTTGACAAATTTGGTATCATATTGCACCTTGATCATCCGGATGACAAATATCGAAATTTCACGTCAAACGGACCAGTAGAAAGGGGTCAACTGATCGTTTTTCTCCTAGGGGGGCCCCCAAAAAAACCTGTCATTTTAACGTTATTCAATACGTGTCACGTGACGTGACGTCAGCTCAAACTTTTGACAGACACAACCAAAGTTGACAAATTATGTATCATATTGAACCTTGATCACCCGCATGACAAATATCGAAATTCCACACCAAACGGACCATTAAAAGGGGGTGAACTGATCATTTCTCTCCTAGGGGGGGCCCCCCAAAAAACCTGTCATTTTAATGTTAATATTACATAATCCAAAAACGCTTAGTCATGTCACGTGACGTGACGTCAACATCCAGTAATGGCGAACAAATGTAAACAAACACTTTGTTTTACCGATACTTTTGTAATTTCTCTTCTGCTTTGTTCTAGAGATTATTAAACTCCATGACAATGTCTCCAACGTATTTAACTGGTTAAAAATAGTATTTATACAAGAGTTTTAACGAAAAATATCAGGAAAAAATGTACAGGAATAAAAAAAAATTCAGCTTTCAAAATATTCGTCGATAAAAAAACCGATCTTTATATTTACGCTAGCCATTTTGTATATTACCACGTGACCTGCTATCTCTTAAACTGGAGGGGGGGGATCCACTTGAATCCAACAAAACCAGTAATTTTTTTTTCTATTATATATACATCATTTTCTATAAAATTAAGTGTAGACTTTATAATTAAAACAAAAAATGTTATTCATACTAAAAAAAAAAAACGCTTAGTCATGTCACGTGACGTGACGTCAACATCCACTAATGGCGAACAATTGTACCTATTTACTATGCCTCCCCACGGGACAGAGTTAGACACCAGGGTCGTTTTTTAACGTGGAGAAAAGGTACAAAAATAAAAATTGTCTCAGTCGTGGAGGATTTCTCCTCCACCGAAAGAGAACAAGAAATAGAAGTGCAGCATCTGAAGAACAGATACTACACTTTGATCTTGACCAAAAGGCCAAGAATGCGAACAATTGTAAATAACAACTTTTTTCACAAAACCAACACCGTCTTTCTTTTTTTTTCTCTCTCTTTCTCTCTCTCACCCACTTACTCTTCCCTCTCTCTCACCCTCTTTCTCTTGACGTCACACCACTGTTAAACTGTGGGGGGGGGAACACATTCCCAGGCATTATCTCCTATAGATGCACATTTTATTAGAAATTCAGCTTTCAAAATATTAGACGATAATAAAAATATAAAACCAACACCCTCTTTCTCTTTTCTCTCTCTCTCACCAACTTACTCTTCTCTCTCTCTCACCCTCTTTCTCTTGACCTCCTACTACTGTTAAACTGTGTGTGTGTGTGGGGGGGGGAAGAGGCAGCTTGAAAACCAACAAAAACAGTGCACAGTTTCCCAAGCATTTGGGGTGGGAAGGGGGGGAAGAAGCCGAGCGCACAGTTTCGTGTGAGAGAGAGAGAACAATTCTCAACCTATATACTCAACAAATTTTTTATCTACAGATTTGAAAGTTTGTATATAGGGTATTCAGACATATGGAAATATATCTAGCATAATCTATCTATTATATCTATAAAAGTGAAAATGTGTGTGTGTGTGTGAGGTAGCCAGAGAGAGAGAGAGAGAGAGAGAGAGAGAGAGAGAGAGAGAGACAACAATTCTCAACCTATATATTCAATACATTTTTTATCTACAGATTGGAAATTTGTATATAGGGTATTCAGACATATGGAAATATATCTAGCATAATCTATCTATTATATCTATAAAAGTGAAAATGTGTGTGTGTGTGTGTGTGTGTGTGTGTGTGTGTGTGTGTGTGTGCGTAAGAGAGAGAGAGAACAATTCTCAACCTATATACTCAACGTATTTTTATCTACGGATTTTAAACTTTGTATATAGGGTATTCAGACATATAGAAATATATCTAGCATAATCTATACATTATATCTATAAAAGTGAGAATGTGAGTGTGTGAGAGAGAGAGAACAATTCTCAACCTATATATTCAACAAATTTTTTACCTACAGATTTGAAAATTTGTATATTGGGTATTCAGACATATGGAAATATATCTAGCATAATCGATCTATTATATCTATAAAAGTCAGAATGTTTGCGTGTGGTTGTGTGTGTAAGGTTGCGAGAGAGAGAGAGAGAACAATTCTCAACCTATCTATTCAATAAATTTGTTATCTACAGATTTGACCATTTGTATATAGGGTATTCAGACATATGGAAATATATCCAGCATAATCTATCTATTATATCCATAAAAGTGAGAATGTGTGCGTGAGAGAGAGAGAGAGAGAGAGAGAGTAAGTACAATTCTCACCCTATATATTCAACATATTTTTATCTACCGATTAGAAAATTTGTATATAGGGTATTCAGACATATGGAAATATATCCAGCATAATCTATCTATTATATCCATAAAAGTGAGAATGTGTGCGTGAGAGAGAGAGAGAGAGAGAGAGAGAGAGAGAGAGAGAGAGAGTAAGTACAATTCTCACCCTATATATTCAACATATTTTTATCTACCGATTAGAAAATTTGTATATAGGGTATTCAGACATATGGAAATATATCCAGCATAATCTATCTATTATATCCATAAAAGTGAGAATGTGTGCGTGAGAGAGAGAGAGAGAGAGAGAGAGAGAGTAAGTACAATTCTCAACCTATATATTCAACAAATTTTTATCTACCGATTAGAAAATTTGTATATAGGGTATTCAGACATATGGAAATATATCTAGCATAATCTATCTATTATATCTAGAAAAGTGAGAATGTGTGTGAAAGAGAGAGAGAGAAGAGAGAGAGAGAGAACAATTCTCAACCTATATATTCAACTAATTTTTATGTACAGATCTGAAAATTTGTATACAGGGTATTCAGACATATGGAAATATATCTAGCATAATCTATTATATCTATAAAAGGTAGAATGTGTGTGTGTGTGTGTGAGTGAGTGAGTGAGTGAGTGAGTGAGAGAGAGAGAGAGAGAGAACAATTCTCAACCTATATACTCAACAAATTTTGTATCTACAGATTTGATAATTTGTATATAGGGTATTCAGACATAAGGAAATATATCTAGCATAATCTATCTATTATATCTATAAAAGTGAGAATGTGTGTGAAAGAGAGAGAGAGAGAACAATTCTCAACCTATATATTCAACAAATTCTATCTTTACAGATTTGAAAATTTGTATATAGGGTATTCAGACATTTGGAAATATATCTAGCATAATCTATTATATCTATAAAAGTGAGAATGTGTGTGTGATAGAGAGAGAAAGAACAATTCTCAACCTATATACTCAACAAATTTTTTATCTACAGATTTAAAAATTTGTATATAGGGTATTCAGACATATAGAAATATATCTAGCATAACCTATCTATTATATCTATAAAATGACCATGTGTGTGTGTGTGAGAGAGAGAGAGAGAGTCAGAGAGAGAGAGAGAACAATTTTCAGCTTGTGTGTGTGTTAGAAAGAGAGAGAGAGAAAGAGAGGAAGGAAAATTCTCACCCTATATATTCAACAAATTTTTTATCTACATATTAGAAAATTTGGATATAGGGTATTCAGACGTATGGAAATATATCTAGCATAATCTATCTATTATATCTATAAAAGTGAGAATGTGTGTGTGAGAGAGAGAGAAAGAGAGAGAGAGAGAACAATTCTCAACCTATATATTCAACTAATTTTTTATCTACAGATTTGAAAATGTGTATATTGGGTATTCAGACATATGTAAATATATCTGGCATAATCTATGTATTATATCTATAAAAGTGTGAATGTGAGTGATGGAAAGAGCAAAAAATTCTCAACCTATATAACCTATAAAAGTGAGAATATGTGTGAGAGAGAGAGAGAGAACAATTCTCAACCTATATATTCCACACATTTTTGGGCACAGATTTGGAAATTTGTATATAGGGTAGGCAGACATATAGAAATATATCTAGCATAATCTATCTATTATATCTATAAAAGTGAGAACTTGTGTGTGTGTGTGTGTGTGAGAGAGAGAGAGAACAATTCTTAACCTACATACTCAACAAATTTTTTACCTACAGTTTAGAAAATTTGTATATAGGGTATTCAGACATATGGAAATATATCTAGCATAATCTATCTATTATAACTACAAAAGTTAGAATGTGTGTGTGAGAGAGAGAGAGAACAATTCTAAACCTATATATTCAACAAATTTTTTATCTACAGATTTGAAACTTTGTATATAGGGTATTCAGACATATGGAAATATATCTAGCATAATCTATCTATTTTATCTATAAAAGTGAGAATGCGTGTGTGTGAGATAGCGAGAGAGAGAGAGAGAAAAAGAGAGAGATAAAAATTCTCAACCTATACATTCAACAAATTTTTTATCCACAGATTTGAACATTTGTATATAGGGTGTTCAGACATATAGAAATATATCTAGCATAATCTATCTATTATATGTATAAAAGTGAGAATGTGTGTGTGTGTGAGAGAGAGGACAATTGTCAACCTATGTATACAACAAATTTTTTATCTACAGATTTCAAAATTTGTATATTGGGCATTCAGACATATTTCAATATATCTGGCATAATCTGTCTATTATATCTATAAAAGTGAGAATGTGTGTGATAGAGAGAGAGAGAACAATTCTCAACCTATATACTCAACAAATTTTTTATCTACAGATTTGAAAATTTGTATATAGGGTATTCAGACATATGGAAATATATCTAGCATAATCTATTATATCTATAAAAGTGAGAATGTGTGTGTGTGTGTGAGAGAGAGAGAGAGAGAGAGAGAACAATTCTCAACCCATATACTCAACAAATTCTTTATCTACAGATTTTAAAATTTGTATATAGAGTATTCATACAAATAGAAATATATCTAGGATAATCTTTCTATTATATCTATAAAAGTGAGAATGTGTGTGTGTGTGAGCGAGAGAGAGAGAGAGAGAGAGAGAGAACAGTTCTCAACCTATACATTCAACAAATTTTTATATATAGGGTATTCAGAAATATCGAAATATATCTAGCATAATCTATTATATCTTTAAAAGTTAGAATGTGTGTGTGTGAGAGATAGAGAGAACAATTCTCAACCTATGCACTCTACAAATTTTTTATCTACAAATTAGAAAATTTGTATATAGGGTATTCACACATATGGAAATATATCTAGCATAATCTATCTATTATATCTATAAAAGTTAGAATGTGTGTGTGAGGTAGCCAGAGAGAGAGAGAGAGAGAGTAAGAACAATTTTCAACCTATATATTCAACAAATATTTGATCTACAGATTAGAAAATTTGTATATAGGGTATTCAGACATATGGAAATATATCTAGCATAATCTATCTATTATATCTCTAAAATTGAGAATGTGTGTGTGAGAGAGAGAGAACAATTTTCAACCTATATACTCAACAAATTTTTTTATCTACAGATTTGAAAATTTGTATATAGGGTATTCAGACATATGGAAATATATCTAGAGTAATCTATTTATTATATCTATAAAAGTGAGAATGCGTGTGTGTGTGAGAGAGAGCGACACAGAACAATTCTCAACCTATATATTCAACAAATTTTTTTATGTACAGATCTGAAATATCACATTTGTATAGAAGTAGTAATCTTGATACCTACTCTGATACCTAATAAAAGAAAGGACACTCTTTAGGGCGGATTTTGATTATAACAAGTCACTAATTAGAAATTATAATAAACATTCTAATAATTTAAGAATTTTACCAAAATAAAATTGCATGGTAATCACCCAATTTCTGCCACAAAATTTTGATTGGCAGAACTCATAAACATAAAATATATATTTTCTAATTTCATCTTTTTTTTTTCTTTTTACATAATCTGGTTTGATGTTTTCCCAAATATTCAAATCACTATATTTTGCTGCTTAATATCAAATACAGCAACTGAGTTATTTTTATGCATCAAACAATTACATTTTCTCATTCATCCAAACTAATCACTGAACATCAATTTCATATTTTCTTCACTAAAATATTACTGTGCTTGATGTCATCAAGTAGAGCGGATCATTTTTTTTTCATTTGTTCACACATTTTTCCAATTTATATATATTTTAAAGATTCTTAGCCTATGTCATTGCATACCAATCTGTTTATTAAAAGTTAAGGTTCACTGTAAACACATATGTTACACCAAAATAAAAACGCTTCAGATAATGTCTTGATATTCAATTCAGTTTCTCACATGACATCTTATGAAGTTAGTAGAAATGTTACAGACTTTTGAATCTCAAACACTTTCAATACTGTGCACTGATATTTTCTTTTTTGCAATATAAGCACATTCATGATTTCTTTTACAAACGTTAAAAACTTTCACATTGTGTAGCAATATACTGAAACAATTATAAAAATATTTTTTTTTATTTTGAATGATGCAGGGCATCTGAAGAGAGATTTTTCTAACAAAATGAAAGTATAATTTTTAGCAATAGGTATCTAGGAAAAGGCCACTACATATGTTATAAGTTCCAAATTTCCACAACCTGGCAAATACTGGTACATGCTAGCAAATTTAGATTTGCAATTACAAAATATGATTCTAATTTTTTCCTTTGCTCTTTATTCTAACACTACACTAAGTTTACTGTGTTATTTCGCTACAGTTGATATTGTGTAGAACAATAAGAAAATCATAGTGAACAATGCATTCAACAAAATTTCACACACATTTCTAGATACCTATATCTAATAAGTTCAAAAGAAAGGACACACTTAGGGAGGTATTTTGGTGGTCAAGTCACTAAAAAGAGATTAGCTGGTTTCCCGGCATAGCCCAGGATATAATAAAGATTGACTGAAATACATGTTCTAGCTGGTTTCTAGGCGTTGCCAGGGATGTAATATAGACACATTATGTTGTATATTACCTGTTCTCTTCTCCCTAAGGTAAAACAATTTCATATACATGCTGTAAATTACCTATGCTAGGGATAAAACATGAACAATATCAGTCCTAGGGTAGATAAAACAAATAATACATAGAGATGAAAGATTCCTCTCCCCTAAGAATCAAACATATGTTCAATATCTGCTTTTGTTTTTTCATTGTTTATACGGTCCCGAGCAACGCCGGGTAGCCCTGCTAGTCTATATATATAAAAGGCAAAAATCGGTGTGTATGTATGTATGTATGTATGTATGTTTGTTTGTAACGCTAAAACTTTTGAAAGACGGAACCAGAGTTGACAAATTTGGTATCATATTGCACCTTGATCATCCGGATGACAAATATCGAAATTTCACGTCAAACGGACCAGTAGAAAGGGGTCAACTGATCGTTTTTCTCCTAGGGGGGCCCCCAAAAAAACCTGTCATTTTAACGTTATTCAATACGTGTCACGTGACGTGACGTCAGCTCAAACTTTTGACAGACACAACCAAAGTTGACAAATTATGTATCATATTGAACCTTGATCACCCGCATGACAAATATCGAAATTCCACACCAAACGGACCATTAAAAGGGGGTGAACTGATCATTTCTCTCCTAGGGGGGCCCCAAAAAAAACCTGTCATTTTAATGTTAATATTACATAATCCAAAAACGCTTAGTCATGTCACGTGACGTGACGTCAACATCCAGTAATGGCGAACAAATGTAAACAAACACTTTGTTTTACCGATACTTTTGTAATTTCTCTTCTGCTTTGTTCTAGAGATTATTAAACTCCATGACAATGTCTCCAACGTATTTAACTGGTTAAAAATAGTATTTATACAAGAGTTTTAACGAAAAATATCAGGAAAAAATGTACAGGAATAAAAAAAAATTCAGCTTTCAAAATATTCGTCGATAAAAAAACCGATCTTTATATTTACGCTAGCCATTTTGTATATTACCACGTGACCTGCTATCTCTTAAACTGGAGGGGGGGGATCCACTTGAATCCAACAAAACCAGTAATTTTTTTTTTCTATTATA